>NC_056742.1:46463722-46763722 GCF_019279795.1 Protopterus annectens
TTATCAAAGAGAGACTACTGTCTACCTAGGTCCCAAGGTCTCTTATCACACATTGGGCATTAAGTAGACTGCTGTTTATGTGGTAGTTCATGGGTAGAGAGTTTTTACCATAGGGGATGACAATGCACTTTTTGGCATTGAGCTTGAGGTCATGCCTCTGACACCAGGCATCTGTCTCAGTGAGGCCCTTCTGTAGGATGTCCACATCATCTGGGGACTCGACTATGGCTCCTAGTTTGCATTCATCTGCGAACTTCATTAGCCAGAAGCCTTCTGTGTTAGCCTGTACTTCAGAGAAGTAGATACCAAACAAGAGAGGTCTCAGGACTGAACCCTGTGGTACTCCATTTGTCACATATTGTTTAATTGTACATAAAAAAATATATAACATATAACTTTATACACAAGTCCCTTGGAATCCATTTCTAGTTAAAGCAGGTATTTAATCAAAATAAAATTATCTGCATAACCTAAGAAAAGAGTAAAAATTAAAGGCAAAATGTTTCTCATTTGTTTGTACAAAAAAGTAAAGAAATGGATCAGATATTTTATAAATCTATATTTTGTTCTTTTTTTCATTATGTTAAGTTCTCACATAATAGTACAGTTGAAAACAACACCTTGGTATAACTCTATGATGGAAAGGATTATGGCAGCTGCATTCATTTCCTCGTTTTTCTTCGTCTTCATTGTCGCCTTCCTCCTTTTTTCATTCACTGTTTCACAACAGTTCTTTTTTTGTTTTTGCAATATTTTCCATTTTTAATATATTTTAAACTTTAATATAGTCTTTCCTTTTTAATTTTAGATAATTTACTATTTACTCTTATATGAGTTAATGTTTCTTGTTCACAGTCAATAATTCCATCTAAATTGTCTTCCGTCTGTATAATATATTCTACCCTTTTTGATAATTTTGTTATTTTTTTATTTAAAATGTTGTATATCTGTTAAGTGGTATGGTCCACAGACCTTTTTCAAGCATGATCTATGGCAGTTGTCAGCCATAGCAATTACCACAATAATTACTACATAAAATATGCAAACGTTTACTTCACTAAACAGTGACATTAAACATTCTATCACATTACATGTAGGTTACATTCACTACTAATAAAAAGACATTTAGTTTGCTCTACTGAAACATCAACAAGACATAGCCATAACACTCTTGTAACTCCCATTACCTACATTTTGCAATTAGTGCAATAATTTTATTTCAAACAACATAGTTAGTAGAAAGAAAAACAAAGAAGTGCACACCATGTGCTATTGCTCTATGTATACATAGTGTATATATGTACATACATATACTGGTTACAAAGTTACATTTATGAAAAAATGACAAAAAATAAGTAGTTGCACACTGAGTAAAGATTCCTTTACTTTCTTTTTCTTTTAATTTTTCCTAGTAACACTTTAGGTAGATAAAGATAATTCAGTATCCCTGAAGCAACTGCACTTATATTTTTAAGGTAAACTTTGAGATGCTTTCTGAAGTGATATTTTGCTGAGTGAATAATTTGGAAGTGTATTTCACTGCAGAGTGGCAGTTTTGCTGAGTGCTCTTTCTGTTGCTCTTAGAGTATGGTGTGGTCTGCATAGTTATAACTTGGGATTCATGAAGCTCAGCGCAAGAACGGCATTAGGCTTGCGCTGACCGTGTGACATAGAGATGGTGCAGAAGCGCCATATGCATATTAATGAAGGCGTGCTGCTACCACATCCACGTGCATAGGAAACGTGTGTGAGTGCATGGGGCGTGTCCAGGCGCCTCATGGAGGCATGGGCATGTCGGCTGTTTACGTGCAACCTAAAATGCCTCTAATAGTAATCACACCTGTCAGTGTCTGTGAATACTGAAACATATGCAAAGCATGCAAGACAGTTTTGCAAACACAAAAATAAGAAGCAAACACAAATGCACATAGCTGAATATTGAGTCCCCATCCCTCGAACAAATGACATTTAAAACCCTGTGCCCCTATTCCATTGTAGTGTCGATAGTTATACCAAGTGGAAGCAAAACACATTGTGTTAGTGCACCGCCAGTAGCTAAGTCTAGCCCAATGGTCAGGGTTACCACCTGTCCCAGATTGTGAGGGACAGTCCCCCTCTAGGCAGTTGTATCCATACCAAAACCATTATAAATGTAAAATATCCTGCGATAGTAGGACATAATTATGTCACACAACTTATGTAATAGTCACATACAATAGTTATTTCCATATGTAAAATGCCTACATGTTACAAGAAACAGAATAAGTAAGCAAGGTAACAAGGAGGTCCAAGTACACCAGGAGTAAACACCAACAGTCTTCAGCTACAAATGCTTACACCCATCCACTAAGCACAAAAAACGATAGAACGACAATCCAAAACTACTTTATTGAAGAACCACAGATGACCCAGGTTTCGTTCAATGACGAACTTCATCAGATAACCAACATAAAACATCTCATTCTTTAAATATCCTTCACCCTCCCACTGATTACATCAATTAACTAAAATTGCTCAATAAAATAATTATTCCATTTAAACCTTTAAACACACAGTGTGCGTTGTGTGCGTATGACATGAATAATGTTAATACAAAATACTAAAAAACTAATCCTATAACTTATACATATAATAAAATGCGATAATACAATATATTATAAACTGTACAGATGAACCAAAAATAATGTAAATCACATGTCATAATACCCTAAATAAGAATATATATGTATATCTAAAATTATGAAAAGGTTATATTATAATAAAATATATTAAAACACTTATAATATCAGCATGAACGTAAATTTGGTCATAAACATACATGTGTATATGTTAATATATAAAACTAATATATAAATATAGAATTCATACATATATATATATGTGCATGTAAGAATTGCAAAGATGTGTACGCAAAAAATTATATACAAATATATACATGCAAAATTATACATGTATATACACGCCAACAATGGTACATGTGTATCAATATATGTGTGTAATTGATTGTAAATACAATGATCTAGGACACTAAGACATGAATTGATAAAATATATATATTTTTATATTTTTATATTTTTATATTGAGGGTATATGTATAAATCTATATATAAATAGATAATGTATGTATAAACAAACATATATATGTTAATTGTGTATATTGTGTGCAAAATCGATTTCTCTAAAAAAGTAGTACTTCCATGGCTATAAACTGTGTGTGTATTATAAGCTCATTATATTCACACAATTTACCTGCCTTTAACCATAATACTTTTCAAAAAGGGCTTTATGGTACAACACTCATTAAGCCCTGGGATGTTGCATGCATCTAACACTAACTGCCATTTTAATTCACAAATATCCAAATCTAAAGGAATAACCCTACCTTGTACATCAAAAATAACATTCTGTATAATGCAGAACTTAAATTTATGTCCGGCATTTCCCATTATATGCCTGGCAAGTGCATTAGTTGTTTTAAGATTTCTAATATCAGATAAATGCTCTCTTACTCTATCCTTAAAATGTCGGGAAGTCTTACCGACATAAAAAGAGTCACAATCCTGGCACAAAGCAAGGTATACCACGTTGGATGAATAGCAATTAAAATGTCCCTTTAAATTAATACTATAACTATTGACAACAATATTTTCACCAGTGCAATAAATGTGTGAACATATAGTACATCGTCCACACTTAAAATTTCCTATCTGTCTACATGTAGTTGTATTTTTGGAACCATCACATCTCTCAAAACAATTTTTAAATGATGCATCCTTCTTGTAAACAAATTTTACGTCACCCTTGAACAAGTGTCCTACTTTTTTATCCTTACTAATTATATCCCAATTCCTCAGAATAATGTCCCTAATAATCAGAAAACAATCATTGTATACTGATATGTATAAGGGAATGCCACTCAATTTATCTTCTTCACAATTAGCATTAGTATTAATCAAATCCAGACCTGTTGATGTTAATATAGCCTGATAAAATCCTACTCTTCTCTTGTAAGACACCTCATTTGATATTTTAGCGCATAATTGTTCAGGATACCCTCTATTCTGAAACATATTGGACATAAACTTTAGTTCTTCCACAAAATCATCATTGTTACTAACCATTCTGGCAGCCCTGACCATCTGCCCTTTAACAATTGCTTTTTTCTGATGGTCAGGGTGCCAGCTGGTATAATGCAAATAGGCATTAGAAAAAGTTGATTTCCTATGAATATTAGATGTTACTTTACCACACTTCTTATCATAGGTTAACTTCACATCCAAATATGTTATTTCTTTCTCACTAATTTCATGGGTAAACTTCAGAAACCTCACCGTATTGTTAATATACCCAATAAACGATTCCAACAAATCCTTTCTCTCATCCCATACAATAAATATGTCGACAAGAAACAGAATAAGCAAGTAAACAAAACAGAAGAAGCAGCTAAACTGCTACAACAATAAGCTTGCATTTAGGCATAAAACAAAAGTGCTATCTATTGTACTGACCGTGGATATGTGTTGGCCTGAAAAACCTGGTGTGTCCCGAATATATCCCATCCTGGCCATATGCAACCCTACCAATGGTCAGAGCATTTGCACAATAACTGGCCAGCCTCTTAATCCCCCCTAAAACCAGTGACCTTTGGAGAAAAGGTGGTGAATTACACTGAATGAATAATGACAATAATTAAGAGTAATAGAAGTCTTTTACCTCAGAAAATAAGTATTAATACATATGCTCTTATTCTGTCAACATTTCAAGTTAATAGTACTAATATTTTAAAAGTGTCCGTGATTGTCCCTGATTTGTCCTTGCCTTGTCCCTGTTACTTGTTAAAATTAGTCCCTGAGTGGTTGAGAGGTTCATACACATATGTACACCAACCAACTGTCACATTTGTTGCCAGTACTGTTGAATACCTGTAGTGAAGTCATATATCCTAGCTACCATCCATGCGGAATGTACCACGGATGGTGTAGTGGTCAAACCGGTGACTAAGGTGTGTCTGTTTCTGGGTCCAAGCCATGCAAGGGCCGCTAATTTTATGTGATACCCAGAATAATGTCCGTCGGATATAGGGAGGTAAAACCACTTACAAGCAGACATAAGCGGGGATATGCAGCGGACATTCAACAGTATGGGAAATGTAAATAGGCATGTAGGTGTATATGTATGTGCATGTACAGACACATATGTATATATATATATATATATATATATATATATATATATATATATATATATATATAAACATGGTCACAATAAAGCACTCGTAATGAATGTGAAGGGAAACACCAGCGGATCCCCCCCACCCCGTATTATATAGTGCTGACATATCAAGCTGGTCAGAGGTGGGTAAACCCCTGCATCTGTAAACACAGGTAGAATGGTAACATTGGGACTAACTCTGTCGATGTGCTAATTCTGACTTTCAAATGGGTACAGGGCTGTTCCGGTCTCCAGTCGGACAAGCCTAAACCCGGATGACCACATGAACACACTGACAATCAAACACACGTATGTGCCAGGACTATAAGCTTTGGAGTTCTTAATATCCTCAGAGTGAGTAAACAGCAGTAGGGAATAGGGAATGGCGCATGTGCAGTACTGTGGTTTTCCCAGCAGGAGAATGGATGCCTGCTTTGTAAGTGAAGTGTTGAGGCATGTGTTCGGGTAACTATGAATCATGGGTATACATATAAATGAAGCAGAACACCAATAGTGTAGTGATTAGAGCATCCACCTAACGTAAATGCATTCCCTGTTAAAGTTCGACTGTAGCACATATCATTTTCCTTGTGGAATGAATGTCGCTGTGCTGTAAAGCCAACATTTAAACATGTAAAGGTGAATGTGTGCTTTGCTTGGGGCCATTAACCTGATTCCTTCAATCAAAGTGGTACTGTCATAATGAATAAGGCACACGTAAGCACAAATAAGCGTTAGTAAACATATGTAACTCACAGTAAGCATAGGCAAGTGCGCCTGCGCGGGTGTAAGCAGCTTCCAGCATAGGAAATGTATGTTTGTATGTACAGATGTAATTTATATACATATATTTATATATATATATATATCTATATATATCTATATATATATATATATATATATATATATATATATATATATATGTATATACGCACACACACACACACACACACACACACACACACACACATATATATATATATATATATATATATATATATGTGTGTGTGTGTCTGTATAGATATATATCCACAGACATGAAATATATATATATATATATATATATATCTATGAAGAATGAACGCCGTAAGAATAAAGCATACACAAGGGTTGTGAAGGGAATCGAGAGCAACTAAGGTATTATATAGTGCTTGCAGCGTATGTCAAATAAAGCTGCCCAAGAGTGAGCAGAGCACCGCTATTCACACCACAGGCAGGGTTCTACCAGTGGGCATAACATCGTTGAACTGCTATGTCTACATTACACACAGACAGAATGTAGTCCATGTTGGGACCACCTACACTTGTAAACTGCAAATGGCCGTAATCCATAACATCAGGAAAGGCACTTATGTGCAAATATAAATGGCGGGAGACCCTGTGAATACACGAGGTGGGACAAAATGTGTGTAGGGCCCCAAACGTTCTGGAGAGGGCAATGTGTAAAGGTGTGTCATGGCTGTGATATCAAGTGGATAATGGCTGTTACGCGTGGAAACTCAACACGGGTGGGGTGCAGGAACTATGGGTATTTGATTATGGATCCAGGAGTGCCAGGGTTGGTTGGGCTGGTTCCAGTGAACCGCCCCATATAGGTCAGCTAGTACGTAATAGGTATATATGCATAAGCACATGCAGGCAACAATATGTGGAAGTACATTCTCTGTAACACATGCACTCCATTTATTGACATAAATAATATGAATGTGCACAGACAAAGAAAAACATTAGCTGGAATAATAGGCTGTGCAGACAAGGAACAGGTCAAATGACACTGTATCACATCCCAATTACCATCGGTAATCCATACATGAACATATTGCTACATCTGTCCGCTGTATAATGTGCTAAATACTGATTACAAGATAACCGGAGTGAAGTGTCGGTGTCATAATGACTAAGGCAATAGTATGCTTTTGAAGCATATATAAAACCCAATACGCATGTGTAAGTGCATATAAGTGGGAACTGTATTGGTCAACGGACACACAGATGTATATATATTCATATATATATATATATATATATATATATATATATATATATATATATATATATATATATATATATATATATATATATATATATATATATATATATATATAATATACACATGTAAATACCTAGGTTACGTTACAGCAATTACGGGTAACATATGTTCAGACCGGGCATATGTTAGTGGGAGGTCTAAAACAAACGTCTACCTCCCATACCCCCCCCCAGCTAGGCCGGTGAGACATACAGACATGCAATAAAGGTAAATACACTGCTGCTTTCCAGACCACCGGCAGGAAACTACCAGTGGGAGAGATCTGCAAGGTCTACACTTTAAACATGGGTCACGGGGTCTGTTGTGGGACACCAAAAATTTGCCTTGTAGGCAAACCTGTAGTGCTCGACGTGACCAGGATGTAGCTGTACATGGAACAGTTGGTTGTGCAAGTCTGATAACACATGGGTTGACAAAACATACAACGTGTCCCGACACGGGGAGAGTGGGCAGTGTGTAGGGGTGTGTTCATACCCCAGCTTCACTCACAGTAAGGATGAGTGCTGTAGAGGGGTGTCAGGTAGGGGAATCATCAGTATGCAATCATGGGCCTAAGTGTGCAGGTGTTGGTTGGCAGAGACGTATTAGGCCCGCCTCGTCGAAGTAATTAATATTCCAATGTGGGTATAGCAGATGCCTATACCTCCCAAACCTTAAGAGCACATCTACTGGATAGTCCGTAAACCATTGGGGGAAGACAAAGGGACCATATCAGTGAACTGTACCCAATTAACATGGACGTCCATGATTACGAATCAGAATCTAACACAGTCCCAACTAAACCCTTCTAGAACTAGTGATATTAGGTGGATAGGTGGTGGAATACATGTAATGAATAATGACAACATGTATGAGTCATAAACAGCATGTACATCAACAAATGTGTATGAATAAATATGCTCTGGGACTGTCAATGTGTCAGGTTAATAGTACCAATCATCTAAATGTGTCCCTGAGCGTGTTAATGCAGTGTCCCTGATTCAGTGTTCATTCTCCCCCATTCGTATGTGAGGTCTGCTAGTGAGCTAGTGCTGACTACCTTAGGTAGATGATATGTTGGGGGTTACCACCTGTTCAGCCTTGCAAAGGACACTCCCCTTTGGGCAGTTGTTTCCTGCAAAATAAATGTTATTATGGCACATGGCCTGTGATTTAGGGCAAAGAATCCATATATTGTCTGTAGTGGTTGCATAACATGATTATATTGTATCTGAAACACCTACATGTTATAGGAAACAGTATTAGCAACTATAATGCTACAAGAATAACCTTTTATTTAGGCAAAACGGTGAAGTACTCTATTTTCTACTGGCTGTGGGTATGTGTTGCCCTGCCAAATCTGACATCTCTTCATATAGGTCCTATAGGGCTGCAACCTTTCAAAATGGCCAAAGTGGGACCTGTTCCTTAGAAATGTCAGAAGTACCAGGTCAGAACATACCTACAGCCATGCTTAGTACAGAACTATACATATTTGCACAAATAAAAGCTTTGTCTAGTAGCCGTCCACTTGCTTATGCTACTTCACATAACATATACAAGTGTCATATATACAATAACTGTTACATGCAACTATTAGAGAAACATAGAATATAATATTGTCCTATAATCAGGACATTTGTTATGTCTTGATTATTTTCACATGACACATCCGCCTAAGTAGGGACTGTCCCACGCAAAGTGGGACAGGTGTTAATCCTAAAGTCCCACCTCGGCCAATTTAAAAGGTGGCAAACCTACAATAGGTATGTGGTAGCTTGACCCGGCAGACGGATGTGGGTCCCAAAACACATTTAGTTGTCTGCATTATAGAGTATCGGTTCCCATGTAACAGCCAGAATGGTGCAGATTGTATGAGGAACACACATATAATATGATTAACTCACTGGACAGGCCGCCGATTCTGTACAGTCGAACGCCATGCCGTCGCCTAATGGTCAGCCATACCCAATACTGTAGTCATGTAGTTCGATGTAATAGGCATCAAAAGGGATCACGCTCACCCAGCATGAGTGACACATGCAAGCACTGATGTCGGTGCATGTGCAAGTGAGGGAGCGAGCAGGTTTAAGCATGTTTGGCTACCAGTATGTGAGTATTGCACTGGTAAAGAAATGTGGAGGTTACCCAAGTGCAAGAAGCTGTAACCAGAGGTCAGCAGTGCTTAACACAATGCAAACCCAAGCACAACCGCTCCCAACTGCTTCAACATGCCTTACTCCCTCCGCATCCAATGGGCTTGTTCTGCCCGCAAACAAATAACCGTCCTTTGCAAGTGTTGGTAGCAACACCCTGCGGACACAGCTAATGTGAATTACCAATACACCATGGCAAATATACAGACAACAGACAGTACCACACACATACCATACAGCGCAGTCATCCAACAGTATAGCAATGTACTGGCAGATATGTCCGGACCATTGGTGTTTGCAGACCTGGCTTTCTTGTGTTTATGTGTGTGAGCATGCCCAGTATGACCATTCCGCATGTTGTCGACTGACATTGCCATCATACTTTCATGTGTTTGAGCATGCCCAGTATGGCCAACTGTATTTCATGTGTTACATGTCCAGGTAGACTGTACTGTGGTGCCGACCTCTGCGTTGTACACTGACAGGTGGCATGTTGTGTCTGCAGGGTATCCATCGGCCATGTGGCATTGACTGTTGCTACATTTCTGCACTGCGTGGGGGGACATCCGACTGTATCCACATTCCTACACAGCACTGGGGGGGTGCACCTGACTGGTGCTATATGTGTATGTTGGAAGGGGGGCACACATGACACTTGTACACTTTTGTTACTACTGTACTGGTATGTCAGGTACTCCATTTCAGTGTGTAGACCTACCTATTGTGCTGGCTAGTGGCATACCAGTGTACTTCAGATCTTAGCTTTAATTACTGACATATTAGTTTCAGACGTAATAGCCTTCACAACCTACATCCAACTGCCTAGCCTGCTGTAGTCTGTCTGTATGGGTCTGTGGGGGGGTCATCCATAGGGCATATTCAGAGGCCATAGTACAGCATTTGTCTGTGTTGGTCTACACCTGTCCAGCTGGTTGAGACTTGTGTGGGCTGTATGGACACACATGATGCTCAGCCCATTTCCCGCAGTGGGTTATGACACCCTGTGTACTACTGGCGACTGTGGTGACCCCCGTATGTGCTATAGATGTCATGGTGCCACTATGGACGTCTACTGTCTGCTGCCTTAACATTCGCCACCAAATTCCCTTGCATGCTCACATCCATACCATAGCCACAGGTACCAACACATTTTAATACAACTGCCTATTGGTCAGTTGATTGACTTACCTTGAGGGTATGCCAGACCTGATGATGATGCTGGAGGGCTGCCTATGTCAGATGCACATAGTGCACTTCCTATACATGGCTGAGCACAGGTAGTGTCATGTTTGGCATTCCTTTTACTGTCTGTGTGAGCCAGAGAGGGTGACATTCCCTGGGTCCTTACTGTGTCACTGGATATGCTATGCAGTGCCTCTTTGCCAAGGCCAGGTCGTACTGGGCATGCCTCCTTCCGCTTACTGGGTCCGGCTCAGGTTGTTCCTCCTCTGAGTCACTCTGTGCCTGTACAGGCCTTGGCATTGGTGGGGGGCTGTGTGGCCCTGCCCCAACTGTGTTCTGAGAGACAGCCTTACAAGACTACCTGCAAATATACAGAGCTGAGTATAGTTTTCTTTATTTTTTTGGTTTTATAGTTTATACTATTAGTGGTTGCTCAAATCTCTGCTGAAACTGTCTTCCCACCCCCCACCCCCTTTTTCTGCCTTGTCTTCAGCTGATATAACTTGTTTTTATAGCTTGTGTGTTACGTAACTCAAGGCTCCCTTAATTTGACCTGTTAATAACAGCCTGCATTTAAATTGGAACCTGTGTTCTGAGAGACAGCCTTACAAGACTATCTGCAAATATACAGAGCTGAGTATAGTTTTTTTATTATAGAGTTTGTTGCTTAGATATCTGTTGTCTCACTGTTCTGAGAGTCTGATCTGCAAATATACAGAGCTGAGTATATTTTTTTTGGTTTTATAGTTTATACTATTAGTGGTTGCTCAAATCTCTGCTGAAACTGTCTTCCCACCCCCCACCCCCATTTTCTGCCTTGTCTTCAGCTGATACAACTGTTTTTTATAGCTTGTGTGTTACCTAACTCAAGGTTCCCTTACTTTGACCTGTTAATAACAGCCTGCATTTAATTGGAACCTGTGTTCTGAGAGACAGCCTTACAAGACTATCTGCAAATATACAGAGCTGAGTATAGTTTTCTTTATTATAGAGTTTGTTGCTTAGATATCTGTTGTCTCACTGTTCTGAGAGTCTGATCTGCAAATATACAGAGCTGAGTATATTTTTTTGGTTTTATAGTTTATGCTATTAATGGTTGCTCAAATCTCTGCTGAAACTGTCTTCCCACCCCCCATCCCCATTTTCTGCCTTGTCTTCAGCTGATATAACTTTTTTATAGCTTGTGTGTTACCTAACTCAAGGTTCCCTTAATTTGACCTGTTAATAACAGCCTGCATTTAAATTGGAACCTGTGTTCTAAGAGATAGCCTTACAAGACTATCTGCAGATATACAGAGCTGAGTATAATTTTCTTTATTATAGAGTTTGTTGCTTAGATATCTGTTGTCTCACTGTTCTGAGATTCTGATCTGCAAATATACAGAGCTGAGTATATTTTTTTGGTTTTATAGTTTATACTATTAGTGGTTGCTCAAATCTCTGCTAAAACTGTCTTCCCCCCCTCCCTGTTTTTGGTTTGTAGTTAAAATTTGGTGGCTTTTGCAGTGCCTGCCCCACTGTAGATTTGATCTAGGACACTCCCCCCAGTCCTATCTTTCTACCGAATTCTACCTAATAAACCCTCTGCACTTGCTTTTAGCCCTTTTAATTTAATTGCATTTTTCAAACTGTGTGTGTGGTCTAATATTGCTACATACTCAAGTGTGCTAGCTTGCATTGCATGTGAATTGTTTTTACTACTGTTTTTGCTACTTTTCTGTAAAAAAAAAAAAAAAACTGTAAGCTTGTTTCCTACCTTTCCTGTAATTTGTGTTCCAGATACAGATTTGCTGTATCCAGGACTGGTTGTAAGCTTCTGGGCCCCCCAAGCCTTTCTGTGTTGGAGGGAAGCCTTCTAGCTTATCAGTGAGAGAGGTAAGCATTAGGTAACCTGTCTACCACATAACGAGTGGTTCTGGCCCAGAATTTGTAATTATTGGCCGTTTGGGCAATCTTCCATCTCTCTCAACTTTCTGATTTGAAAGCCTGCATTTGCACTTGTTTCTGTCCTGTAACTTGTCTAGTGCAGATATAGATTCTTAGTTTTAGCACGTAAATTTGCTTATTCATAGTCAGCACTTGTCAGAACTTGTAAGCACTAAATAAGCTACTAATTACTATAGCACTCAATCTTCCTCATTACCTAAAGGAAAACAGTTTTTGTACTTACTTTTCTCACTGGCATTGAGAAAAACAGCTCTTGTATTCACTTTCCTCACTTATCTAGAGGAAAATAGTTTTTTATTCAGGCATGTCCAAGGGTCAGCTCCTAGTGTTCTTCCCTGTCTATCTGATGAATCTGTGAATCTTGAGGGAATGTAGAAATTACCTCATGTACACAGACAACCCTCTCCTCCTACCACCCAACACTACAACCTGTGAGAGATGCACTTATCTAGCCAAACTGGAGGTAAAGCTCTCACCAACCAAGACTGAACCTGACAGTCATGAGGAGAATGTAAACATTTGCACTACACCACACTCATCAGATATTCTCACTATGTCTACACCACCAAAATACACACATAGAAACTCAAAAACATTTGTGGAGGCTCTCAGTAATAATCTGCCTAAGCAACAGAGACCTCCAAAGCAGAAACACAAGCAACCTCCATCCCCCAACACAACCCAAATGACACATAGCCCACAGATTCAGTGTGCCACTCAAACACAGCCAATAAGGCAAAACAACATAACCAACACACTAGTCGAAGGTGACTCTATAGTCAGGCACACTGATGTCCCACTCACCAGGCTAAACAAAGAGAAGGTTACTGTAAGCTGCCTGTTGGGTGCCAGGATCCGCCACATAACCCACTCACTCAGGTCACTCCACAACAAGTACAAATATGACTCTGTCATTGTCCATGTTGGTGTGAATGACCTGAGATGTACCTCCCTGGACTACATGAAAAGGGACATGGAAGAGCTCTGTGATCTTGTAGCCCAGGCAGGTATGAACCTAGCCTTGAGTAGCATTCTGCCATCGCCCAGAATGATACCACAGTACAAGGACAAAATGATTGATTTCAACAATTGGCTAAGCTTCTGGTGTCATTCAAATGGGATCCAGTATCTGTCTGCTTGGGATGACATGGTCGACAGACCACGATGCTTTGCCACAGATGGCCTGCACCTGTCGCCCCTAGGATTATGGATACTGGCTAAGGCTCTTGCTGCCCCTATAGTGCCTTTTTTAGGCAGGGTTCAAGTAACAAATTCACCACCATAACAGGAACAGGTAAGCAAAAACTAAGGGTAATGCTACTCAATGCTAGAAGTCTAAATTTCAAAATGCACTCACTCGAGGAACTCCTTAAAATGGAGAACTTTGATATCTGTGCAGTGACTGAGACCTGGTTTAAGGCTCCAGAGAGCACCCCTGCACTACCAGGCTATAACTCATACCACACTTTTCAGCCATCTAACCTGGACTGAAACACCAAAGGTGGGGGTGTGTCCATATTCATTAAGGATATCCACACCTCCAGGCTAGTTGCTCAGCATAATGCATCCGTGGTTATCCAAGTGCAACTAACTCTTGGCAAAACTGCAATCCAAATTGTAGCTTGCTACAGATCCCCCACCATGCCCCAGGATTCCCACTCCTCTTTTCTTGATGTACTGGAAAATATTAGGGTTCAACCAAACACCCTAATAATGGGCGACTTCAACTACCCCACCATTAACTGGGAAAACTACTCATGTACTAACTCCTTAGTGCAATGCTTTCTGGAATTCATAAATTCCAATGCCCTAGATCTATCCACTCCCCCACCAGTTGCAACAATATCCTAGACCTAGTCATTACCAACATGAGTGACCGGTGTTCCACACCGGAAGTCACCTCCTTGTTGGTCTGATCCGACCATAAGCAAATCACCCTCGATATCCACATCCCACCCCCACCCGCCATTAAGGAAACCACAGTAAGAAATTTCTCCAATGCCAATTTCATGCTTCTTAAGACAGAAGTAGTGAACTTCATGACACCCATGCAGATGGACAATACAGTTACAACTGCTGAATCCTACACAAATGCGCTCTATAAGCACCTACATGAGTGCATGGATCGTGCTAGCCCAAACAGAACCAAGATACTATCCTCCAAAAAAGGAAGCCAATCTGGTGGTCCCCTGCCATAAACAAACTGTACAACAGAAGGAAGAAACTGTTGCAAAAGAGAGTAAAATCCCATGAGTGGAGGAGCTCCCTGGTCAGCCTCAGTAAGAAGCTGAGATCCCTTATAAGATCCTCCAAAGCTAGCTACGAAAATAAAATTGCCAGTAATTCCAAGGACAACCACAAAGCATTCTATAGCTATGTCAAGAATCTCAATGGCAACACCCAGATCTGCTCTGAGTTACAGCACAAAGGTATGAAAATTACAGAATCAACTGATATTGCCAACATCCTGGCAGATAGGTTCAGTGCTGACTTTACCCCCCACCCCCCATCCGCTGACTTTACCCCCCATCCCCTAAAGGGCCCATATCTATACAGGAAGAATGCAGAGTCCCTGTAATCACAACTACGCAGGTGAAAGCTGCACTCTCTAAAGCCAAAAACACAGCATCCATGGGACCGGACAACATCCCAGGCTGCGTTTTACACAAACTTCAGAATGAACTGGCTCCCCACTTAAGCACCATGTTCAATAATAGCCTCGCATCAGGCTTTGTGCCCACTGAATGGAGCACAACAACAGTTATCCCACTCCACAAAGGAGGAGCCACCACTGATCCCGGGAACTATAGACCTATTAGCCTGACAAGCCTGGTCTGCAAAGCCATGGAACGTATCATCATGGAACTCATAAACAAAGACATCGGTAACCTCCAAACTCTGGATGCCACCCAGTTCGGGTTTGTGAAAGGCAGATCATGCCTCCTGAACCTGATTGACTTCTTTGAGGCAGTCACCAAAGCCGTAGATGAGGGTAAAGTGGTTCACACAGCCTATCTTGACCTCGCCAATGCTTTCAACACCATCCCCCATTCTGGAATTATAGCTAAACTCAATAAACTAGGCATAAATCCCTACATCAGAAGATGGGTTGCCAACTGGCTCACTGACAGAACCCACACTGTAAAAGTTGCAGACTCCAAATCTGACCTCAAACCAGTGACAAGTGGAGTACCACAGGGTTCCATCCTGGGACCGCTCTTGTTTGGTATCTCCTTCTCTGAAGTACAGGCTAACACAGAAGGCCTCTGGCTAATGAAGTTTGCAGATGACTGCAAACTAGGAGCCATAGTCAAGTCCCCAAATGATGTGAACATCCTACAGAAGGGCCTCTCTGAGACAGATACCTGGTGTCAGAGCCATGGCCTCAAGCTCAATGCCAAAACGTGCAGTGTCATCCCCTTTGGTAAAAACTCTGGACCCATGAACTACCACATAGGCAGCAATCTACTTAACACCAAATGCGTGATAAGATACTTTGGGACCCAGGTGGACAGTAGTCTCTCCTTTGATAGTCACATCGCCACAGTAGTCAGGAAGTCCTTCTACGTGGCACACCTCATCAAGAAAGGGTTCTCATCCAGGAAAAAAGAGGTCATTGTTACCCTCTACTCATCACTCATTAGACCCATTATAGAGTACAACGCCCCTTTTGGAATGTACCTCACAAGACATCTGCAGCAGTTGGAAAGGCCACAGAAGTACCTCACAAAGAGGATTATTGGACTCGAACAAATGCCCTACACCGACCGCCTCAAAAAACTCCAGCTTTACTCCGTAGCATATCGCCTACAAAGAGGTGATCTCTGCCTAACATATAAAGCTATGTCAAACCTAGAGCTGTTGGACATGCTACACCTAAAGAAATCCCAATCCCTCTGAGCTACACACTCTAGGGACCTAAACCTTGTCACCACAATCAACATAACATGCAGGAGGGATAGATTTCTATCCCAGAGACTTCCCATACTCTGGAACAGGCTACCCATCTATGTCAAGCAAAGTTCTTCATTAGCACTCTTCAAGAAAAATCTTGATGAGTGGATGGGAAATAGGAAATACATCCCGGGGATCACTATTGTGTCTCTGCTCATCAGTGGCACAGGAAAATAACTTTCTTGGGTAGTGTTAGCCAGGGAACCTTGTTGGCTAGGCTTGCGTAGGCCCTTGGGCCGATAGCCTAGTACCTACCTATGAACCTATGAACCTATGAGCTGTTTCCGCAGGATCATATTGTCTAGCATAGAACATACCATAACAATTTGAGTGCATGTAGCTGGTGAATAATGCAAGGCTCCACCGAATGTGTCCAAACACTGGAACCGTGACCTGAGCATCCCAAACACACGCACTATTATATGTCTGGCCTGTGTGTGTGCCTCATTATGGCATCATTGTTCAGGAGTGTGTGCATTTCTGATGGGTGTCAACAGCCACGGCTCCAGTGGGTACCCAGCATCACCCACTAGGTGAGCGTAGGGGATGTCCATATTGGCAAAGCTGTGGTACAGCTGCGTCAGATGCCATATATCAGAATTGTCATAGCTTCCAGGGCAGCCAGCACACACATTCAGTATAATGCCCTGGGCATTGCATACGACCTGGCAGTTGATGGAGTGGATGCCCCTGTGGTTAATGTAGGCCTTATCCTGCTCATTGGGCGGCACTTTGATGCTATTTGGTGGAAGAGATGCATATTGCTGGTCAACACCTCACATGTGTTGAGGAAATGTACGTCCTCACTGGCATGTGGTGACATGGCATCCAGGAACTGATGGAATACCCTGGATGCAGATGCCTGTGAGATCCCCATGATATCCCCAGTTGTGCTTTGGGAGGTACCTGTGGCTAGTATACCTAGGCCTACACATGCCTTGGTATCCACTGGGATGGGTTCCCCTCGGCCTGTTCAATGTGTTAGGTGTGGCCGGCACAGCTCAAAAATCTGCTGTAGCAGGTCTCTGTCTACCCCATAGCGCTCCATTATCTCCAGCTCATGTTGCCCCTGGTAGGTTACCGTGGGTCTGTGCAGTCTTCTCTGTCTCCTCACTGAGGGTTGTTCAGCAGCATTCACATCCTTACCACCCTCAGCCTCCTGCACATGTTGGTCTATGTTGCCTGCTGCAGCCCTTCTCATTTCATAGGATTGTTTGTTAAAATTTCCCCGCATGTATACACCGGTGGTATAGAGTGTGGAAAAACTCAAGGGGATGGTGCTTGCTCACTTTATCATAGTGTTCTGGGCTGGGCTGGTCTGCTGGCCTGTAATCTGCTGATTCTGATAAATATCACCTGTTTGCCCAGATTGTTCACCTTGACAACTCTCCTACTGCTGTTGTCCCTCCCAATTGCACTAGGCAGGTATAGACACACCACTAGCTTAGGTGTGCTAAGCTAGGAGCAATCCCGAGACACAGGGCTCCAATCTACGTACATTATGCCTGATACACCCCCTCCCATGCTTTCACCTATATTTGAATCCTGCACCTGGCTATCTATACACATACACTCTTGAGACCTGCATCACACCCCGGAGGTAAATGAGATTCATTATTTTCCACCTTGTTTGCTTAGCATTGTCTTCTAATGCATAGTTACATGACCCATACTGAGCCTCCCCAAAAATTACCACTGCTTACTGTCGTGCAGACCCACACACAACTGCTTAAAAGCACCTTACTATCATCATATTCAATATCCCTTGTTCTTCCCAGCAACAAAACAACCGGCCTCTGCACTGCTCGAAACCGGGACCCTGCACACCACAGACGATGTGCTTTACCACTAAGCCATGGCATATATACATACATCTGAGGTTATCATGTACAGATCATCCAGCACAGGCATTCAACAGTATAGGACATGTATAAACCAAGAAAAAACAAACACCGCCGACTTTACAATGAAGGGTGTATCCTGTACCAAAACACTACGATAGCCAGAGAATTTCAAAAATAACAGGGTGGTGCACAGTAAGCACTGAATGAAAAAATCACTAGTCGATGAATAAGGGATCCTGATGAAGTCTGATAACAACAGAAGAAAGCGCGCTCAATCCCAGGTTGCTGTTTGTCCTATTTGGGAATTAAATTCTTGGTTTATTGACTTATTCATCGACTAGTGATTTTTTCATTCAGTGCTTACTGTGCACCACCCTGTTATTTTTGAAATTCTCTGGCTATCGTAGTGTTTTGGTACAGGATACACCCTTCATTGTAAAGTCGGCGGTGTTTGTTTTTTTTTTTGTTTTTTCTTAGTATAGGACATGTATTCCATCATGTAGATGTATGTGTGCTAATGTCCACATATATATATATATATATATATATATATATATATATATATATATATATATATATATATATATATATGTATACATACACACACACACATATATATATATATATATATATATATATATATATATATACATACATATACACACACATACGTAGATATAGAATATATATCTGAGCAGCAGACCACGTGACACCAAAGCATTAGACAAGAATGAAAAGGAAACCACATGCACCTCCTACATTATGTACTTGTGTTAATATCAAGACAAGTGTGTTTCTATGCATCACACGGGTTCAGACTGTATTAAGGGTAAGATTAGGGCTGCTGACATTACTCACCAGACCTATTGCTGAATGTATGTGTATGTCTTGCCAACCCAGTCTCTTGGCCGATTGTGGCATTTATGGCCACTATATAGGAAAACAACAAAACACGCTCCTCAACACATCCAGTAGCTAGCCACTCACAGACACCAACACATAGGATATGACTGCCAAGCACACACACCTGTCATGCTTTGGAATAGAACACCTACCTGTGTATTCTATCACACTACAGCATTATGCGGTTACAGAATGCACTACCGAGATTACTGGGACACAGCACTCCCAGAGGTGTACTTCTAGGTGGGTGACATCATCAGCAATGGTAAAGTCGACGATAGGGATTGTATGGAGTGTGAGCAGTCTAAAAGCATTATTCTGTCCCCAGGCAGACAGAGACACACACATACAGTTGGTATGGCTGGGATTAAAACACTGACCTAACTACTTTATCACACTACAGCATTACGCAGTTACAGAACGCACTACCAAGATTACTGGGACATGTCACTCCCAGAGGTGTACTTCTAGGTGGGTGACATCCTCAGCATTGACAAAGATGGTGATAGGGATTGTATGGAGTGTGAGCAGTCTAAAAGCATTATTCTGTCCACAGGCAGAGACAGACACACAGTTGGCATGGCTGGGATTAGAACGCGACCTAACTACCTTATCACACTACAGCATTATACAGTTACAGAACGTGCTACCGAGATTATTGTGACAGAGCACTCCCAGAGGTGTATTTGTAGATGGGTGACATCATCGGCCTTGCTAATGGTGGATATAAGAAATGTATGGAGTGTGAGCAGTATAAAGGAATTATTCAGTCCTCAGGCAAACGGGGAGACACACATACACATTCACAAAGTGTGGGACTAGAACACTGGCCTAACTACTTTGTTACACTACAGAATTATGCAGTTACAGAATGCGCTATCAAGATTACTGGAACACAGCACTCTCAGAGGTGTATTTGTAGATGGGTGACATCATCGGCCTTGCTAACGGTGGATATAAGAAATGTATGGAGTGTGAGTAGTATAAAGGTATTACTCAGTCTTCAGGCAAACGGGGAGACATACATACACACACAGGCATGCCAAGTGTGGGACTAGAACACCGACCTAACTACTTTATTACACTACAGCATTACGCAGTTACATAATGTGCTACCGAGATTATTGGGACACAGCACTCCCAGAGGTGTATTTGTAAATGGGTGACATCATCGGCCTTGCTATAAGTGGGTATAAGAAATATATGGCGTGTGAGCAGTATAAAGGTATTACTCAGTCCTCAGGCAAACAGGGAGAGAGAGAGAGACACACACTCCCACACACACACCACACACACCACACACACACACACACACACACACACACACACACACACACACACACACACACACACACATGCAGCAAGTGTGGGAGTAGAACACCAACCTAACTACTTTATTACACTACAGCATTATGCAGTTACAGAATGAGCTACCGAGATTTCTGAGACACAGCCCTCCCAGAGGTGTATTTATAGATGGGTGACATCATATGCTTTGCTAACAGTGGGTATATGAAATGTATGGAGTATGACCAGTCTAAAAGCAATTTAGAATTCACCAGAAAACGGGGACAGACATGCACACACACACGCCAATGTCGGGCACAGAGCACCTGCCTATTTACAGATTACTATTACAATGCTACATATATACAAATCACGCCACACAGACTACACATGTCAAAGCTGTCATTATGACCATCTCAGAATGTGGATATCAACAGGGATGCTGGCAGTTAAGATGTACATACCTGTGAACCTGTCTGTTTAAAGTATGACTCCATCCTGACCTGGAGTATGCCCATCTGTGGAATGGACGACTACTACCACTATACAGGGTTACAATGGCCATGCCCATACACAGAGGCACATAACCAACACAAGGTGTCACTGGGCATGCTCACACACTTAGTAGCACAGGGATGTTCGGAATTCACATTGTCCATCTACACAAGGATATACTGGGCATGCTCATACACTTAGTAGCACAGGGGGCATGCTCACACACTTAGTAGCACAGGGCTGGTCGGAATGCACTACTATGTGTCCATCTACACAAGGATATACTGGGCATGCTCATACTCTAAGTAGCACAGGGCTGACTAGGATGCACTCTGATGCTAAACACGGAGGGCCACAGTGGCCATGCTATTACAGGTAGACGTAAATAACACATTGTAATGGGCTCTGGTGTTGGTAGTTGTCATTGTTAGCGGGAATGCTGCTCTACATATATTTGACAAATCAGCTGTCATTCTGGGATGAGATGGCTGACAGTAGGCAGACCTTTGTCACATATCACATGCATCCATGATACAAGGGAATGTGGATATTACCCAAGTTGCATCCACCCACACAGGGCCATTTCAAGGCAAGTGTCCTAAACACAGGTTAACTCCCATACACCTACAGGACAACTGCATTGTTTTCTTATACTAACCAGTGCTAGATGTGTAGCGTCCATATTCACAGCTGGCCACTGTAGATCCAACAATGGGGAGTACTGACATCTGTGCAATGAGGACCACCTGGCTGATGTCTCTGTAGTGCACAATAGCACTACCACCATATACCTCAGAACCTAGCACTACCATCATATACCTCAGAACCAGACATGTGGGCCATAACACAGATACGGACTGCTCCAGTTGGTGTACCCACATACATAAAGGCCACTCACATGTACTGACTGGTCCCCCCACAAAAGGCATCACAGATGAGCCATGTGCAGGGCACAGTGTCACATGCTGCATTCTAGGATGTAAATTGCAGACACCACCATGCCCTCGGATCACAACCACACAACCATACATGTTGTATGACAGACGAGTACACCAGCATGTGAGCCTTGACCTGTGTACTGTACTAAGCTCTACATCAACTGGAGACAGTACATATGTATTGACACAGTTGCATCATGTGCTATGCAATGCAATGATACCACTGTCTGTGACCAGGTCAGCTGTGCACATGCTAAGGGCCCTCAGTACTGTCCACCATTAGCAGATGTCTGTTATTGTACACCAGTACACACCCTCATGTATGGATATGACATACATGTACCTGCCCTGGGTATGTACATGCCACAAACACAACATACCTGTAAATAGCATAGCTGTTGTAGTCCTTTGTGCAAACAGGTGGCTACAGCCATTACACACATGCACATGGAATGTAGGTCCATGGCTGCTGAATGCTAACAGTACATAAGGTGTGATATCAATGTTGACAGAGGTAACATCCCCTCTGTACTGGTCACCCATCATATCATACAACAGTCCATGTGTCATGTATGTTATTACACATATCCGCCAATTGCAATGCCTACAAACATGATCAAATGTCAGGATTGTAGGACCTACACACCTGTACACATAATGTTGTGCGTTCAGATAGCATGCGTGTGTGCAGTTGCTGATATTTGCAGGTGGCGTGTATCCTAGTACAGCATGCAGCTGCAATGCAGCCTCAACATTGCCAACTGTATATGATGATATGCTGAATGTACAAAAAGATGTACCACAGGTATGGGCAGATGTGTTGAAATAACAAAGTGGTGGAGCATCTTTGCAGGTGGATGTTTGTTGTGGACAGCTCGCAGATGTGTCACAAGCAGCCCTATAATACTCTATGTAACTGGTAAGCAATGGTTTTATTAATTGAAAGACATAACACACAACTTAGACAGTGGTCAGGGTGATAGCGAAAGTAATCACTTGACACCTGTTAATAGATATGTCATCCCTAGTGCATATATCAGCACTGTTGTCACAGGAAGCATCAGTACAGCTTGTAATGCATGCAATACTGCTGTACGTCTGACATACATAACATGAGCTAGGCAGGTCTGAGATTCACAGTACTGGCATGTGTGGTTGCGTGTGTGCCCATATTTGTCACGTATTGTGGGGAATACATCTCAATTGTTACTCACTTTCCTGTACACTAGTGCACACATCTGTACAGACTGCAATGTGTAAAGCAGGACATAGGCAGGGGTGTGTATCTCACATATGTAAGGTATCTGTATGTGCATGACATAGGTGTATTAATTACTGAATGCCACAGTGTGTGTATTTAGGGCAGACTGGTCCCTGGGGTGAGGATGTATGTTACCATACTGAACTGATAGGACCCCTTCCACCATCCAGGCAATACATTCAACTATCCATGTTGATGTCCCCGATCTTAGGCCGTACTGACTACCTGTACATGTGTATTCTCTGTGGTGCATCATGTAGGGTCACAGTACTGTAATGATGATTTGCACATAGGCAGGGGTCCTCAGCACACCAGTAGCAACTGTGTGAGAGTGTGTGTTACTGTGTCGTTGAAGCCATGAGTGTGTGTGTCTTACAGTGTCACTGAATACATGTGTGTCAATACCTGAGTATGTGGGTGCAGTTGTGTGTTGGCATCCTATCATGGGAACGTGTATTACTGATTCCCATTGAGGCATCACACTTCCCACTGGCCTCTACCCTTGTAATCAGCAAGACCACTCTCTTACCTCACCACTCCATGTAACTGCACCTGTGATGTCACCCTTTATGGATGTCACATCTGTGGCCACAGTAGCTTAACTCACTGGTATGTGGCAGCCACACGGTGCATGCTGGTATATTCATACATACCTGTAAATAGTCCACATTGACATATGAGACACTTAACTGCAAACAGTGACATCTACCCGCACGTGCAATTAAACCTGAAGAAGTACAGCAGAACAACATGACCAACATGCATTTACTGTCGTTACACAAGACACATACTGTTAACAGTATTGTACACCTGTACTACATAGTATTTCTGCTGACTGACAACAGTCCTCAACATTTGTAAACTACACATCATCCTAGTTTGTTCACCCTGTGCATCAGACCATATGAGCATGTCCCTGCACCAATGGTGTGGATGTCAGGGATGCGGCACAGGCATCATCATATGCATAGGGTGTTAATGTTTGCCAGAGGCCTAGGCTGCACCATTGGATGACATCATGTGTGTGGGTTTGGGCCTTTGATCTAATTGGGCGTGTGTGGATGCTATGCATGTGTGTGTTGCGGTGCCCTACATATGTGTCCAGTGTATGCGTGTATGTCTGCACACAGTTCTCCCATGTGTCTGGCCTACACAGGGGTATTATCAACAGCTGCAGACTGTACAGGTGAGGTATTACAGTTCACGGTGTCCGGCCATGGACATGTGACCTGTGCCTTCCAGTGGTTGCACGGGCACTAAGAGACAAAGGTGCAGATTGGGTACTGTCTGATGTCACTAGTCCACTGAAACTGTGTCCCTGTTGGGACCGTCCTGGGCCATGTGCATGTGGCCTGCTGTGTCATGGTGTGGACAGCACAGCACCAGATGCACTGCTGCTGCTACTGCCACTATGGGAGCGGGCATGTGAGGTAGCTCGTACACGTAGACCTGACACAGGTGATGTAGCAGGCCTACGTCCATGTGCCCGATGCCTCACTCCTACCAGATGTTCCAACACAGACAGTTCATGCTCGCGGATTGTCATGCCACATTCAAAGACTCCAACCATGTCACCCAACCATCTATCCAAAGCATCAGAAATCTGCTGTTGAGCATTTACCATTGCCTGGATGCTGTTGTTTAAAGAATGGACAGCAGACCTCTGTAGCCTTTGATATTCTCTGTTGCACTGTTCAGCACATGCCTTTGCCTCCATTACAGCCTGAAACATGTGTCTGGTGACACCAGCTGCTGTGTTCTGTCGTGCAGGAGCATGTTGGCCAGAGGTCCTCCTACGAGCAGCACTGGCCATGTGCCTGTGTAGGGCATCACCAGTAGATTGGCTGACACCATGGTGTGCAGGCACACCTTCCATAGCCCCTGCACTTTCCTGTTCCAAGCTACCACGCGCCAACTGTCCTTCCTCTATGGCCACTGGTGATGGGGTATGTGCAGGTATGAGATCTGTGTGCGTGGATCAGGTGGATATAGCTGGAATGGCAACCAAAGGCACAGTTTCAGCCTCTAACAACTCTGCCTGTGACCCAATCATACGTTCATCATCACTGATAGAGTCTGTGGGGACACTAACATCTGATGTGCCGCAGGAAGGCAATGCTTCTACATCACCTGTGAGGACAGACAAGAACTGTACATTACAATCTATACAATAGACACACGCATGCATGTGATATGACAGAAGGCATGCAACATGCATGTGATATGGCAGACTGCATGCAGCGCAGACAATAATAGTGGTAGTTATCATACATACCTAGGTTGCACACAGCATGCATGTGTGATAGCAGATGGCATGCAACTTACACAATCATAGTAGTGATAAGCATACATCCCTGTGTTACACCATGTGGACCAGCACAGGTTAACAGTACACCTGCCTGATGTGTGGCATATGACCTTGATAATCACATGTAGTATGACATGTGATCTGCTGACGTGTGCAATGACATGCATACATGTTTAACACAATGGTGTCCTGTCGAATATAGAGTGGGGCAATGGTGTACCAATTCATTGTTGTCTGTCCACCCTACAGATATACTGCAAATTTAGCTGATGTGCATGTCCATTGCAGGGAATCATGAGGAGTTTCTAGTGCTATACAGTGTGAGTTACAGACAGGGTTCATAGCCATGACTGTGTTCAGATACAATACATATATACTGTGGAATGTGACCCATGTCACTGAGGTGTATACACACTAAACCATGATGTGGAAGTTGTGACACAGGTCACTGATGGGTATACAGATGACACCCCTGCACATCTGCAACCATATTGCTGTAGCCTGGCAACTATGGGCAGATATGGTGAACACATCAGTACACCATGTCTCACATGACATCTGTGTACCACACACACACAGACACACACACACACACACACACACACACACACACACACACACGAGGAGCTAGTATGGCATTTATGTCCATCACCAGCAACAGGAATGTACTGTATCTGTTGCCTGATGTGGATACTGTACAGGTAACTGCTGTAATGTTGCAACACCGTCAAGATGTTCAACACATCCTATGTGGTGGATTGATGTTACACCTACACAAGATGTGCACAGACCTGTAGGATGTCTAGCGTTCCACATCTACATTATGACCATTATACAAAGGCCATGGCCGAACCATGTGTAGCCATTGTACAACAGGGTGTACACACAAGCATAACACTTCTAGTGTGTGTGTTGCTCCATGTCTCTGGCCATCCTCCATGGCCATGTGTGTACATGTGTTGTCCAAATTATAGTGATGGGCATCTATTTCACATGTCTGTGTTGCCCCATATGACATATATGCTACACTGACAACAGGGTTATGCAGATAAAGGGTGGTATGTGGGATATGTTTTCAGGTTAGGTAGGCAGTGTAGCAGCCAGGCCAGTAGATGTCATGGACATGTCAAGATAGCACATCACATTATGTGACATTCATAGCAGGGCTATGATCCACACCGGTGAAACCTGTGTGCTGGCCATACTCCAGCCCACTGTGTAGTACTGTTTGTATTCACCACATATGTAGATCAGATCTGTTGTACGTTCCTAAAGTGAACAGCACCTGCACCATTGTATGCACAGCTGTCAACACTTCTGGCAATAAAGGTTGTGAGGATTCATGTTGGTGAGATGATTCACATAGTTTACAAGTGTGGCACATGGATAGTCATTGTGATGCATTGCAAGTTTGACCTGTATATTGTGATAGGACCATACATTATGTGTACATGTTGTGAATGGCCACATGGCAGATAGATTTGTGCATTATGGTTCCTGATAAATAATAACACTCTCACCTGCAATGGGCAGCTGTCGCAGCAGAACACCAGAGGTACCTAAATAGGAGTAACACAGCAGTATGAGCATAATCCACCCCTGTATAAAGGCTATGGGGAGCAATGTGCATAACACATACACCAGTACATTATACTATGGTGTATGCACATGTGTGCATACACAGAGTAGCATACTATAGTATGCGGCATGTGAGTATACATGCCTTGCATATGATGTTACATTACATATTGTACAGTGACACATGCAGCTATATGAAATATAGGTTTTATAGGTGCAGTACTGACTTACCAGGCAACTCCAGGCTCAGTGGTTGAGAGACACCCACCTCCACAATATCGGCTAAGGCTTGTGGATGTGGTTCTGCAGGTGTCCCCAGGTTGGCCAGTAGCTCCTCAGTACATGTGAGTGGAGGGCTGGGTTGGTGGTCCACCACCTGTTACACCTTGTTTCCTGGTGATTGCATTCGCATGCTGTTTCGCCCATCTAATGAGGTCTGTACATTGTCTGCGCACCTGCTGGTATGTGCAGTTGTGGCCACCAACATTATTAACCCTCCTGTGAAGTTCCATCCACAGGGCATCCCGCTGCTGTGCATCCTGTGGCACATGGCTGAACAGGATGTTGTGATTATCAAGTAGGTATAGGATGAGGGCCTCATCCTCCAAGTGTGTAAAAGGGGGAAGCCTTGCATGCGGCATACCTGGAAGACATAACGATGGAGACAGTTCTCAGTACCTCAGAAACATACAGAGCTACAGCTGAACACACATGTGTATCGCATTACTTCAGTTAAAATAGTTGTATTTGCAAACCTACATGACACTGACATGTTTGTGTCACACACATGTGACACTCGATGCTGAGTGGATATTATCGCCATATATGTGTGTGTGTGTCACCTGATTACATTGCTCATACTCCAAGTGGTTGCTGTCTTAATGTGAGCATGTCTGTTTGCCTGTACTGGTGTTCCTACCTATCAGCACATGGCTGGATGTGTCCACATTAATGCAGTTGACCTTGATGCAGTGTATATGTCACATATAAGGACTTACACTGCCTTAACAGACATGACCTGTGACCCTGCAGACATGCTCACATAAGGTTTTACATGTATGTGTTCTGCCATATACATCTACATGGCACTCTACAGCGATTCAACATCCTGCCATGTATCACCTGTGTTGCACATGGGATACACATGGGACACTGGGTAGCCAGATGGTATTTGCAGGGATGGATATCAACTATGGCATGTACAGTCAAAGTCAACTAGTGGGCTATATGCCATGGGCCATGTATGCATCTAGGATGAAAGGTTACCTGGCAGTAGCCGACAGGCGGGTCTGTGGGGCCAGGTGGAGCAGTGCCACATGATGCATATACCATGCATTACCATGCAGTCATCACACCATATCTGAGAGGGGAGTGATGTGCAGCTTTGACAGACAGGAATGCATAGTATGGCAGGACTATGTCAAGTGTATGGGACAAGGATCTGTCCAGCATGTGGTAGGTGGATGTCCATGAAGTATGTGTTCGAGATCAGGATGAGTATGTGCAGCATGTCCGACGTCACTGGGTTGGACATGGATTTATTCAGGGTATGCATCATCCTACATAGTGGAGATGGGGAATGGGAAGGCTGATGTAGGCCATCTGCACATGGCCAATACCCCCTAAAGGAAATATGTGATCTGATATGGGTCACTTGAGTGGTCTGTATGACTGGACAATGATCTCTATATTCATGAATGGCCCTCTATTATTATTAGGGTTGCCACATATGACTCCCTGATGGGTATGGTGACGTAGCTATCACAGGAAAAACAACTGCCCAGCTGCATCCTTCACACACAAGTGTCCATTATGATGACCGCTGCCTAGGTGGTAGTTCATGGGTACAGGGTTATTAACATAGGGGTGACAATGCAAGTCAGCTATTGCTCCTAGGTCATAGTCATTCACATACTTCAATGGGCAGATGCCTTCTGTTTGTCTGTGAGGTATGGACTACAATGAGGGGGAATATAATTCATTAACCCTGACATACTGTAGCTGCCACTGGTGTGATGATCACGTATTATTCAGACACCTTCTGTAGTGTTGTTTCTGCCAGCAGTCCTGTTGCTAAACACTCCTGTGACATAGGAATGTACATCTAGTATACCGAGTGCAGGTGATACATAGTAAGGGTGATGATGTCCTATGACCTGGCAAGGTTATGATATGCAGTGTGACATCAAGCATACTGTAATCTACATTTGTACTGCTGACATCACTTAAGGGATCAAGGTTCATGCCCTTCCAGACTAGACTCAGCAGGGTAGTAATACAGTACGTCCCATTATCAGTGGTGTCTCCCCCTTTGTTGGGTTGTGATACCTGTTGATGTGAACCATTCAGTGTGTACACAACCTGACATGGAGCTATGTTTTACATGATGTGTACATGGAGAGCATCTTGTTTTGCCATATGTGTATGATACAACCTGTGATGTGGGCAGGTCCCATGCAGACTGAGTGCAGCTTGTACCTGCATAGTTGTGGGTACAGGGGCCCTGTGGTGTACATGGATATATGCTTGTGTACCTGCTGGGGGGAGGGGGACGTGTTTTTATATTATCCAAGACCCTATCTGGATTGCTTATTCATGCTAAGCACTTGTTCAAGACTTGTAAACAGTATGTAAGCTAATTATTACTATAGCACTTAATCTTCCACATCACCTACAGGTAAGGGTGAACAGGTTTTGTACATACTTTTCTCACTTGCGTAGAGTAATGTAGCTGTTGTACTCACTTTCCTCACTTATCTAGGTGAATGTAGTTCTATATTCAGGCATGTCCAAGAGCCAACTGCCAGTGTTCTCACCTGTCTATCTGATGAGTCTGGACATCTTGATTGCCTCATGTACACAGACAAGCCTCTCCGCCTACCACCCAACACTACAACCTGTGAGAGATGCACTCATCTAGTCAAACTGGAGGTAAAGGTTTCTCCAACCAAGCCTGACCCTGACTGTCATGTGGAGAAGGTACACAGTCGCACAACACCACACTCATCACATAAGCCTCACTGTATCTACCCCCCCCCCCATTAACTGGGAAAACTAACACATTAGCTCAACGGTTTCTGGAATTCATAAACACCAATGCCCTGACCAAACATATCCACACACCCACCAAGGGCAACAATATCCTAGACCTAGCCATTACCAACATGGGTGACCGGTGCTCCACACGTGAAGCCAACTCCTCGTTGGTCCGATCAGACCATGTGCTGAACACCGTTGATATCCACATCCCGCACCTTCCCCCCATTACGTGAACCACAGTATAATATGTCTACAAGGCCAACTACATGCTTCTTTAGGCAGATGTGGTGGACGTCATGACACCCATGCATATGGACAGTACTGTTACAACTGCTGAATCCTACACAAATGCACTCTATAAGCACTTACAGGAGTGCATGGCTTGTGCTATCCCAAACAGAACCAGGATGCTATACTCATAATTAACTAAACCAATCTGGTGGTCCCCTGCCATAAACATATTGTACTACAGGAGGAAGACACTGTTGCAAACAAGAGTACAATACCATGCATGGAGGAGATCCCTGGCCAGCCTCAGTAAGAAGGTGAGATCCCTTATACGATCCTCCAAAGCTAGCTATGAAAACTTTAACACAACTAATACCAACAACAACCACAGAGCCTCGATGTCAACAGCCAGATCTGCTCTGAGTTACAGCGCAAAGGCAGGAACATTACAGAAACAATGGATATTGGCAACATCCTGGCAGATCCCTCTGAAAGCTGCACACTCTGAAGGCAATATCACAGCATCCATGGGACTGGACAACATCCCAGGCTGTGTTTTACGTGAACTTTGGATCGTACTGTCTCCTCACCTACGCACCATGTTCAATAATAGCCTCACATCAGGCATAGTGCCTGCTGAATGGTGCACAGCAACAGTTATCCCACTCCACAAAGGTGGAGCCACAATGGACCACGGGGCCTATTACCCTATAGGCCTGACTAGCCTGGTCTGCAAGGCTATGGTGCACATCATGGATCACTGTCAGAGACATTGGGTACCTCCCAACCTTTGACCCCTCCCTGTTTGGCATTGTTAAGGCCAGACCATACCTCCTAAACCTGGTGGGCTTCTTGGAGACAGTTACCAAGGCATTAGATGAGGATAACGAGGTCCACACAGCCTACCTAGATCTCTCATCGGCTTTCAACTCCATTCCTCCTTCTGGTATTATCAACATACCCATCAGTTTGAAAATTAACCCCTACGTCATGTGATGGTTTACAAAGTGGCTCACGGACAGAACACACACAGTAGGAGTTGCATATCCTAGGTCCGACTCTATACCAGTTACAACTGTCATCCCCCAGGGCTCAGTCCTAGGACCCCTCATGTTCGGTATATACTTCTCTGACGTACAGACAAGCACAGGAGGGCTTTGTCTGAAAAGGTTTGCAGGACGGCAAACTAGGGGACATAATTGTTTCCCCAGCTGTTACAGACACCCTCTGGAAGGGTTGTACTGAGACGGATACCTGGTGTTAATATCATGGCGTCAAGCTGAATGTCTAAAAGTGCATAGTCATCCCCTTTGGATATAACTAATTACCCATGGACTACCACATAGGTGCTAATCCCCTACATACAAAAAAGGTAATACGGGATCCGGAAACACCAGTAGATAGCAATCTCTCATTCGATACCCATAATGAAAAGGTGGTTAGAATATCCTTCTACATGGCCCCCCTAATCTCTAATGGGTTCAGATCCAGATCAGAGGGGCCACTGTGACTCTACACATGTCATATCAGACCCATTAAAGGATACAACACCCCATTTGGGATATACCTTACAAGACAACTGCAACAGCTTGGAAGACCACACCAGTAACACACCAAGAGGATTACTGACCTCAAACAGATGACCTATGCAGCCCAATCTACGAAACTCCAGCTGTACTCAGTTGCATACCTCATACTCGCAGGTGATCTCTGCTTGACATACAAGGCCCATGTCCAACCCTGTATTGCTGGATATACTCCACCTAAACAGAAGCCCCTGAGAGCCACATGCTCTAGGGATATACACCTAACCACAATGATGAGTAGGACATGCTGAACAGATAGATTCCTGATCCGGACACTCCCTATGCTTTGGAACGTGATTCCAATGTAAATCAGACAGGGCCCCACATGAGCACTCTTCAAGGGAAACATTGATGTGTGGATGGGAGACAGACATGTACCCGGGGATCACTGCAGTGGCTCTGCTGGACAGAGGCACAGGAAACTATTGGCTCTGCCATTCAGAGGCACAGGAAACCAACCTATGGGGGTGGCGAAAGACAACACACGCCAGCTAGGCTTACAGATACTCTTGGTAAGACAGCCTAGTACCTACCTTTGCACATATTACATGTCTTATGTGCATGGATAGATAAATAGCTCTTCCATTTTACTTTGCTATCATGCTGATAAACTGTCGGCTGACTAAGAGACATATGTATCCTGTTATTATGTATTGTAAATGCTGATTGACATAACTAATGTTTGTCTACCATTACAGTAATGCTATGTAGCTTGTAATACATATCTGCCTACAATACTGCACACAGGTATTGGCACAATATCCCACAATGCAAAACATTCTTGCACAGTGGCCCAACCTTCCACATGTTATTCTCTGTATTACACCCATACATATGGCTAGTACTACAGGCACAGACATACTGACTATCCTACATACCTTATTAGTAACCCGATGTATTGTTAACAGTTGATTCAATCCTTTTCGGTTTGTGTCTCAATGTTATTTGTAATGTTCCGCTGGTATATACGGATGGTTTGAATATGTGATGACACATCTTTTTCTAGTTACATATCGGTAACATGTGGTATCCTGTTCACCAATTGCTGTTCCAAAGTAGTTATTGGATGCACATCAGCTGTGCAGCTGCTCCATTAGCCGATACCATGGCAACAGTGGTGTATATGTGAGTACTCCTTTTAGCGTTATCCATTTGCCTTACTTTCGAGGGAGACAGCCTAGATGTGTTATTGCAATATATTTCAACAGCTATATGGAGACACACAGAGATATATTAGCTTCATGACTCCTGTGGACTGTGTGTAATGGCTAGACAATTTAGTTCTACATGTGATATATATTTATATTTATATTTATAGTGTTATATTTCAGAACAGTGCTACTTATGCAGGGTTTGTTAGTACCTGATACTTCTGCAGATGTTTAAGTCTGGCAAGGATGTTTAACCAGCTCAAGGCCGTATGGCTATGCATGAACTGTTATGTGGTGTACAGTGTGCTCACCAGACATCCTTGATTTGGTGTACAAGTGTAGCATACTGTACTGTTACTCACTAATTGCTAACACATCCCAGTGTACGCACAACCCTCTGAAACGAGATTAGTGCAAACAAACCCTATTACATCAGCAGCTGTTCCATTGAATAACAGCCGCTATTTCACTTTGGGCCATGTTAGTGTGTCTCTGACAAGGTATGTTAAGGCTTCTGCAGATGTCGTACAGTGTGTGAATGATTTGTGATGTTATTACAGTTTGAATTGTAATATGTTTGGGTGTGGCGGTGATGTTGGTGGGTGTGCTTAGCAAATGCAGGTGTGTAGGAACTGCTTTTATACATAATCGCTATGTGCATGAGGGTTCCTTCCCTATTTGAACACCTATCCTTTTGTGGACTAATACAATGGTATTTGCAGGCTGATTCATTAAGGCAGTGTCATGTGGTTCTTGTATAGCATGCAGGTGATGTTAGTCCTTTAATCCCTTCGATAATACATCTGAATGTAATAATGTGTTGCTACATGATAGCTGTGTATTTCTGTCATAGGTATTTGCAGTCATCGTAGTTGTGTTGGTGACTGACCCTCTTTGGCTAGGGATGCCACCTTTTCATATATCCATAGTGGGTCCTTTTTGGGATACACATCTGATTTTACAGGCCAACACAAACCCATGGTCAGTACAAGGGATAGAACTTTCCTTTCTTGCCTAATTATAAGCTTATTCTTGTAGCAGTTTAGTAGCTTATCCTGTTTCCTGTATCATGTAGGTACTTTAGATACAGAAATAACTATTGTATGCAACTATTACAGTACATATGGGACATAATTATGTCCCACAATCCCAGGACATTTGCCACATTTAATATATTTGGTCAGGACACAACCACCCAAAGAGGGAGTGTCCCTTGCAAAGTGGAACAGGTGGTAACACTATCACTGGCTCATGTCCATAGCGCATATTTGTAATGGTGTATAGGCATATACTCTCCATATCCTTTGTTCATAAAGGTTGGTAGTGGCGGAATGTGTGATTGCTATGGTCTATGTTATACACATATGTGAACACTTCAACCGCTGTATACGGGAGACCTACGGAATTCCAAAACCACAGTGTTCTGATGCACACAGTCCCGGGAACAGACTCCCATACCCCACATTACTGACATCGACAGTAACTCGCGAAGGTAACAAGAACATGGAACACACACATGCACACACAGACACACTGTTACCCAACACATCCAAACAAACCATCGTACACTATGTATGAGCAGGTGGCCAAGCCCCCCTACACACCCCATGTAGATGTCTGTGCCCCACACACCACCCACTACTTTAATATTCTACATCCTAGGTCGCGCAAACAGCTGCACAAAGCTAACCCACAACCAAACATTACAGTCCCCCAACAACACACACCACATACAGAACACACAATTACACACACTACAGCCCTAAGAAACACATGTACACACAGTAACCTATCCAAACCACAACAGCAGAAGCACTAACTGTCCATTAACATCGTGAGATTACACATCGCGCATCTGGTGTTTCGGTACTGTATTCTTTCGGACCTTAAGCCTCGGGATTACGTGCGTCGGTATGCAAAGCAGTCGGTATGTGGTAGGTATCCCATGTATATGTACCTCTATGGTTATGTAGATGTTGTTAACCTATCTATATATATATTTATATATATATATATATATATATATATATATATATATATATATATATATGTATATATATATATATATATATGTATATCCCCATATATTGACATATCTCTCTTCCTCTCTCTCTCTCTATATATATATATATATATATATATATGATTGTGTATATATATATATATATATATATATATATATATATATATATATATAAAACATACACCTTTCATTGTGTACATGCCGGTTTGTCCTATTTCAACACATTCCTACCTTTTGTGTTTTATCCTGTCAGTATACACGACTGCCATTGTTACATCTCAGGTAGCTTATGGTATGTTATTGTGATGAATGTGTACATGGTTGCGTGTTCTAATCCTGGCAGTGATATCTTACCTCTCAGAGCAGGCACTGGTAGTGCAAGGGTGAAAAACGCACATTTCAGCGGTTGTGTGTTCCACATGTTTATTTTTCTGTGGAGAACTACCTATATATGCAAGCTGTGTTTAAGTTATACTATGTAACATGTACACATCTTTGAAGATTCCTGTCAGGGATACTCCCCATTATTTGGAAACACATCTCGGATTACATTATACAAACCCCCTCACTAACACTCCGGGAAATCCTTGCAGAGTGGGTGCTGAACAGTAGCTACACCCCAGGGATCCCGCAAGTGGCTCTGCTCCACAGAGGGACAGTTAGTTGATTGATGGGGTAGTGACAGCAGACACATTTTGCCTATGCTTATGAGTGGCCTCGGCGGTTGGGCATGTACCTACCTATGTATCTATGAACCTGTACATACAGTATGGACACATGTTGATAGCTTAATATACTGTTCAGATATTGACTTACCTTGTGCTAATGGCGGTTGTGTGTACAATAGTTGAGGGCTACCTATGTAGGATGTACACAGTAGACCACCTATACATGGCAATTTACAGGTGGTCATGTGTGTGTGCCATCCATGTTTGCTGTGTGTGCAGGTGGAGAAGAGTGTCAGTCCATGAGTGCCTACACTATCAGTGTGTGTGCTATACATTTCCTCTTTGCCAAGGCACGGGCAGTATGGGCATGCCTCCATCTGCCTACTGGGGCGATCACAGGGTGTTCATGGTCTGACCCCCCCCATGCCTGTGGGTCCCTTGGCAATAGTGGTGGGCTGTGAGGGCCTTCACCATTCTGTCCGTGCTGCAGCTGTTTCCGCAGAATCATATTTTGTAGCATGGCACATACTATGAAGATGTGGGCACACTTTCCTGGAGAGGATTGCAAGGCTCCACCAGATATGTCCAAGCAACGGAACTGTGATTTTAGCATCCCAAACATATGCTCTATGATTATTCTGGTTTCTGCGTGTGCCTCTTTAAGGCGTTCTTGCATGGCTGTGTGTGCATTTCTGATGGGTGTCATCATCCACGGTTCCAGTGCATAGCCAGCATCCCCCATCAGGTGGCCATATGGTATGTCCCCCCTGTCAAATACCTGATACAGCTGTTAGGCATGCCAGATGTGGGAGTCATGATATCTTCCAGGACTGCTGGCACACACATCCATGATAATGCCCTGGGCATTGCACATGACCTGGCAGTTGATGGAGGGGAATCCCTTGCGGTTTATGTAGCACCTACCCTGCTCACTGGGTGGTGACTTGATGTGTTTGTGCGTGCAGTCTATTGCACCCAGTACCTCCGGGTAGTCCGCCACGTGGTGGAAGAGACCCATATTGCTAACCAACTCCTCCTGCGTTCGGGGGAAGTGTATGTACTCATTGGCATGTGGCAACATGGCATCCAGGAACTGGTGGAGTACCCTGGATTCTGATGCCTGTGAGATCCCCATGATATCCCCAGTTGACCTTTGGAAGGTACCTGTGGCTAGTATTCTCAAGCTTACACATACCTTTGTGTCCACTGGGATGGGTTCCCCTCTGTTACTTCTGGCTCTGAGGCATGGCCGGCACAGCTCAACAAGTTGCTGTATGATGTCCCTGTCCACCCTGTAACACGCTACTATCTCCAGATCATGTAGCCCCTGGTAGGTTACCCTGGGTCTGAACACTTTTCTCCTCCTTCGGTGCCTGAGATGGTTGTCAGCATCATCCTCCACACCACTGTCAGTCTCCAGAACATGTTGGTGAATCAAAGCTATAGCAGCCCCTAAGATATACATAATAAACGTTCCCCGTCTATGTACACCAATGGTGCACAGTGTCTGGGAATACACAAGTGTGTGTGTGGGGCTTTCACACCTTATACTATTGTGCAATGGATGATGCTGGTGTAATTGGGTATGTCTGTGCTATTCCAGCTGCAGGGTATCTTAATTATTGGTTTTACAGCAGGTACTGCTATTGTGGGGCCTTTGTTGTTGACTTATGCTTGTCTGCCATGATTCATCTATTGCCCTTTACTTCTATTTTCAACCTGATTCACCTCCCATTGCCAGGCATTCACCCAGCTGCTGCCTTTCCTGTTTTGTGCTTCCACAACCCTGGATTGTGTTGGGAAATGTGTTATGTAGCTGATCTACAGCAAGTTTGCTTTGATCTGCTGTGACAGTTCTCTTTTCTTTGCTGTACGGCACCTCCCCTTTCCTGTTGTGCAGGTAGCTGCTAGCTGCCTTGTTAGCTGTTGTCTATGGCCCACTGTAAGTTTCTAGGTGTTAATTACTCATTTGTACTCCAATTACCATGCTGCAGCATTTCCTTACTGTCTTCCCATAACCTTCCTGTTTCACCTAAGTTGCGCACCCAGTTTCCGGCTTTTGAGTGTGTTTTCATCCACGTTCACATGCACTTTTGGTCACCTTATGTGCTCTCAGCTAAGCATAGCTATGGCTAGGTACACACCCCTATCCTGCAGCTTTGCTTAGCAATAGGCAACCTGGATTACCAATGCTCCAATGTGCTTACAGCTACTGTGGCGCACACCTTTCATGATGTCATGTTTACCTCCAGGCCACTCCTCGGTGTTGTACCACTGCACCATGTGGTACATCCTTACGCCAGCGAGATGTTTGCTATTCAGTATTACTTAACTCATTTGCATGGCATTGACTACTAATTCCTAGTTACCGCGTGGAACACTGTCGAAGACCCTTAGCAACCCTTGCTCCTTGGTTGTGGTGTAGCATGCGTACCATTGACTATTATGGCAAAATCATGATTTGCAGTTTTATGACATCTAAATATATTTTCCTTGTGATCCCGTTTGCGCACCCATGCACTGCGGTTGTACTTTGCGTTAGTGTGGCCATGACATTAAATGTTATTGTTTAAGTGTCATGCATGTTTTTTTATGCCATTGGCTGTATATTTAGCCATTGGCATATGTTAACATTGTAATACGTAAATTTGGTCCACTTTCCTGGCTCCGATGCTCTGTTTGAAAAAATGTAAACCTTTTTTGATTTACATTTCTGCATGCTTACGCTATGCCTGCACCACTTCATGAATCGCTATATACCTTCATTCGCATGCTACACTGCTGTACATGAGGTAATTACCATACATGTGCCGTGAGCTGTGCAGCTTTGGCATACGCTGGTAGTGCACGTGAAAACAGCTCTTACCTGAATTGTTCGACGGCCATATTTGGCACTATATCTCCGGCGCATGGCGCAAGCTTCATGAATCCCGGGGATAGACTTTCCTGACTTCTCTATTAATTTTGTGTGTTTTTGATTTGTGTGTGCATGTTTCCTTTGTTTGCATTATTAACTAATACATTTTTTATTTTGAAATTTGTAGCAGCAAATGGTTCCTTTTGGTTCTGTGTATGGAGTAACAATGATGTTTTGAGTGTGAGAGTATCGTTTGCTATTTAAACATAACCAGTGGCAATGCAGACATTTTTAACTCTAAAAGAAAGATTTTTATCTGTAAGCTAGTAAAACATTTTATAGGATACGCTGAGCTTCTATAATAGCTTGTTGATGTATATGAGTTTTAAAGGTTGCTTTGTTTTCCACTATAACCCCAAAATATAGCTACACTTTACTTGTGAGTACAGGTATAGCCATCTGTGTTTTTTATTTTTTTTTTCTGTGTTAAAAATACCATTGCTGAATATTTCTTGTAATGACATTTAGACTACTAGCATTGAGCTCATTAGAAATCTAAGCAAAATCATTTTGAAGTTGTCTATTTAATGAAACAGGAGACTTTTGTCTTCTTATAAGTGTTACATTTGTGTACAATGTGCAGTTAATATTTGACTGAACATGTTATGGCCTGGTAATGAATAGTAATAACGGTAGATGCCAGAACACTAAATCCTGAGGACCTCATTCATAATACTCCATCTGATTAACTGATTAACAGGTCATTTTTGAAGCAGACAACAAAATGCTTCTGCATATTCACAACTGTGCCTGACATAATTATGAAACACTAATTCTACTTTATCAGCAGTAGCTGAAGCAATAATTCATTGTCCACTTTTACAAAAACATATTTATTATAGAAAAAAGCACATGAATGTAGCCCATTATCCATACAGCTGTAAATTTGTTTGCTCGGTGTCATAGGTTCATAGGTTCATAGGTAGGTACTAGGCTATTGACCCAAGGGCCTACGTAAGCCTAGCCAGCAAGGTACCATAGCTTACGCCACCCAAGAAAGTTATTTTCCTGTGCCACTGTCCAGCAGAGACACAGAAGTGATCCCCGGGGTGTATTTTCTATTTCCCATCCACTCATCAAGATTTTTCATGAAGAGTGCTAATGAAGAACTTTGCTTGACATAGATGGGTAGCTTGTTCCAGAGTATAGGAAGTCTCTGGGACAGGAATCTATCCCTCCATCGTGTCCTGTTTATTGTGGTGACAAGGTTTAGGTCCCTAGAGTGTGTAGCTTGGAGTGGTTGGGATTTCTTTAGGTGTAGCATGTCCAACAGCTCTGGGTTTGACATAGCTTTATATGTTAGGCAGAGATCACCTCGGAGTAGGCAATATAATACGGAGTAAAGCTGGAGTTTTTTGAGACGGTCAGTGTAGGGAATTTGTTTGAGGCCAGTAATCCTCTTTGTGAGGTACTTCTGTGGCCTTTCTAGCTGCTGCAGATGTCTTGTGAGTTACATTCCAAAAGGGGTGTTGTACACACATATACATCCAGATATTCACAAGTATGTAGACAGACCCAAGAACAATCACAGAAACAATAATCTGTTCACCCATATGCACAGTTCAGACTACCCAGTAAACAAATACAATAAATGTAAATAAATAAATACAATAAATGTAAATGCAAGTAAATGTTGATGGCACAGTGGTGCAGTGGTAGCATTGTCACCTCCTAACAAGAGGTTCTCTGGTTCAATTCTTTGCTGGGGTGCTTTCTGTGTGGAGTCTGCATGTCCTCTCTGCATTCGTGTGGGTTTTCTCCGGGTGCTCTGGTTTCCTCCCATGTTACAAAGACATGCATCTGAAGCATTTCTCCCCGGGCCTCTGCTGAAAATTGGCGTTGTTCCAAGTTGGACTTTCCTGGTTAACGAATGTTAAATAAAATATAAATAAATAATGTCTCCCTGCAAATGCACACACATGCCAAAGTACATATATACATTAAAATACACTACCCCCATGGCTTCACTGAACCTATCTGCACTACTGATGCTTCCATAGAAGTGAATGAGTAACCACTGAGTTTTTACAGCAGCCATTTTTTCTACCAACAGTGATTTTTTTTCCAGACAAGTGGTTGCCTGAATCACACTGATGAACAAAGTGGGAGCCACTGTCATTTCTGGAGAAGAGAACATAGTTAAGAAGCATTAGCTCCTCCCCCAAATGCATCTGCTGTGTGCAGCCCTGCCCATGAGACCTCCCTCCATGCTAAGTCCCCCACAAATGGAAGAATCAGTGACTGGGTGGTTAAAGAATCAGGAAAGCATTCTATAATGGACTGAACTAGCATGTTAAGATTTTAGTTTCAAAGTAAGCCTTTTGAATCCTAGACTTGGACTGGAACCAGTAGCTGTGAAACGCTTGCTATGTGATAGCACCACATTCCACTGATTATAGATAATCCATTTTATGTATGCCAGCCCATATACTCACACATAATAGTTTTCAGAACATTATCTTTGAAGCAAGAGATGCTTTTGGATTGTATAGTTATATATAGCATGCCTAAAAATTAAGATGATCTGATATTGTGCAACAAAGGTTGTTTACACATGCAGATACAGAGGAAAAGATATGTTAATGGACTGTTAACTTGTCAACTTTCATCTGCACCCCAGTAAAGTAATACATGCAGCATGGTCATTGTTATCTCCTGGTATTCGGTTACATAAAAGAACATAATTTAACAAGACAGTATAATTTGTTATGATTCTGTTTACCTCAAGAATTGGATAGTATAACAATACTCTCCCTAAAGCTGAATATTGAACCTATTACCACTTGTACCACAACCTTGTGGTGCAATAAATAATATTATGGCATGTAATGCATCACTGTAACCCACCAACAGTAAGACTGCTTTAGTTATAAGAGAACTTGACCTTAACATCGTTTAAGTACAAGAATGGGATGTATTGGAGACACATGTTTCTCTAGACATTGTCATTGCTTTGTTTCCTCCCCAGGTTACAAATAACTATCTGGATATTTTCTGTCTGCTAATAAGACACATGCTAGTGCATGAGTTACTCTGCAGGTGGACACTTTGCCATGCTCTGGAATATTATTCTAAAGTTTAACTATAAAAATAGTTCATTCATGAATGTTTTGTTATCTCACTGCTGTCTGTAGCATGACTAAGTGATTCAGTTTCGAATTAAAAGTACTATGGCAATCACTAGAGCATTTGCTAATATAAGGAGGGGTGGAAGGGTTTACTTATAGCTCCATAGGTATCTGCTAGTCAAGCAACCACAGGGTCTTGTGTAAGCCTGTCCATGCATCCCAAATGTATCTGATAATTTTAGGAACCTTAAGATTATTCTGGGGGGGTATATGCAGTTTAGGGTTTGGGTGATCAAGCATTTACAGGCTGCCTTTGTCCATTAGGAAAACTGATGTCAGAGCAGAAGTCAATTTCTGAACCCCCATCCATTGATTCAAATTATGTTTGAACTGGATTAGGGAAGAACTCTTCTTAACATTGATGTAAAGCCTGTTCCAGAGAAGGGGTAGTCTCTGAGCAGGACTGGCCTTTGGTCAACTGGTGCCCTAGACAAAAGGTCTCCACAATGCCCCCCCAAACACCAGCCTGTTCCCCATCCTGGTCTAACTACACTATTCAGATTATTCGAAAAGCGCCCATACTAGAGCGGCACCCTAGGCGGATGCCTAGTTGGCCTATGCCTAACGCCGGCTATGTCTCTGATATGCATTTGCATCCTGCCAACATGTTCTATTTATGTCTCAAGCAAGGTCTTCTGGATATACAGATGGTCCATCAGAGCATGATCAAAGGATGCTTTGTTGGGCAGCCATAGATCACCCCTCAACATTCTGTTGGAGACTGAGTACAGGGATAGGGCTTCAAAGTGATCCATGTAGGACATGCTCATTACACCCTGAATCCTTTCTGTAAGGAACATCTCTGGATGTTCCATTTGCTGCATGTGCCTGATTAGGTACATACCTAATGAGGGGCTGTACTCAATGATTGGTCTGATGAGGGTATATACTAAATATGATCATTGAACATAAACATAAAATATGAAATTCTTTTTCATGCCAGACTATGTTAGTTTATACCAAAGTCATGAATATAAACATATTATTTTGAATATTTATTCATGCCAAACTATTTTTGTTCAATCCTTTAAATGACAATAGTTAAAAATCATGAATAAATACAGATATATGATACCCGTATAATAAAACAATTATTTTATAAACTCCTTTTAAATGTCATTCATTCAGAAATATTACAAACAATCACTAGATAAACTGCTGTTCAACAATAAATACTCCATAAATATAACTTCCTATCCATTCTATCACTCCCATAGCCTTTTACATTATTAATATCTTGAGAGGTCCTCTTTGAGGGATGTCACCACTTTAGTACTACATATAGCATAAATGTGAGTGGAATATACTCATCCTTATAGTAACCTTTCAGGACATACTTTGTAACTTATAAAAAAACTAACAGTTGAGAATGAATGTATAATTTTCAAACCCACGTGATATGCAAATTAGCTTTAACGGAACATGTCAGAGATTGACAAAAAATTAAATTTTATGACATTCAGAATCCTATTTAGATCAAAACTGTATTTTTCAACACGCCTTTCAAATAGCATTCTTAGCACACAGATCCTAATATATACATTATGGTTGCCTTACCTTCCCCGTGGTCTGATTCCTGTTCCCATTCTTCTTTCAGTTCAGCACTGTCTACAGAATTAATAATTTTATCCTGACAAACTGCCAGGAATTCCTTTTTGTTATAATCCAACAATTGCAGCAATCCTTATAACCTGTCGTACACTAGCTGATCTAAAGCAAATCGTGGCATCCATATTGGGTAAAACACAGCTTTAAAATTCCTGGAAACAAAACGTTGTACCTTAATTTAAGCTGTCACTACTCTTTTATAGCAGGTGAATAAAGATCTTCTTACTGAATGGTAGTCTCTGAGAAATTATCCTGAAATGCCAGTCTTCCTTCAACCATTATCATTTTGCCAGCTTATGAAATATGCAATATATCTGCTTGTCCTTATAAAAGGTCATAATGAAATATGAACAAATGCAAATAAAACTTAGTAAGAAATACTTTAGATGACTTAAATTAATCCTGAAAACAGCATTGACATCTAGGAACATAATCCAAGCTATAAACCAATTTGCTCTTCCTGTCATAACTTAAACATGTTGAATAGATTAGATAGGAAAACAAGAAGGGTGTTTCATGCTCACCAAATGATTTATAAAAATCACTGCATACCAAGATTATATATTCCCTGTTCCGAAGGAGGGATGAGCCCCCTTGAAACTGATTACATGTGCAGATCTGCAATCGTGGGATTCCACGCATATCTACTGACCTCACAAGACCCAAACATAGTGAATGTTTTGAAACATGAGGAAAATAAATCTAAGATGACTTCTCTGCTTAATCTAGCAGAAGCATATTGGCATCAAGCAGGAATGGAAATCAAACCAGAAATAGATAAAAATCAGGGAGCAACTGAATGTGACAAAAAACAAAAGAAAGAATATAAGGTAAAGGACCAGATGAGAAGGCAAGAAATGTGTAAAATGCATAAATATAGTTTCAAGTATAAAAAACTTTTGGAAGAACCTCATGTTGATCAGGAACAAATGTAGGAATGGTTAAGGAGAGGTGAATTGAAACCAAGAGATTAAAAGTCAATATTTGGTGGCCTGAGATAGTGGGCTACATACATGCTTGTTTACAAAGTCCATTGAACATGTAGGAGAAACAGACAAATGTAGGTTTTATAAAACAGAATTTGAAACAGTTGCATACCTCTTTGCTGGTTTTGGCATACTAATGGCAGAAGGACTGTATACTGAAAGGAATAATAATATGGCAAGACTGTTGTACTGGGGATTGTGCAAACATTACGGTATTGAAGTGGCTGAAAAACATTGGAAACATGAGCCACAAAACATCATAGAAAATTATGAAGTCTACATCACAAGGGATCACCCATTACCAACAGTTCAAATGACAGATGCCAGAAAACCGGATATAGTTGTCCATGAAAAGAAGCAAAAGTAGCATTGATCGCTGAAATTGCCACACCCACTGACTGCAGTGTGTTGTGTACAGAGAGGCACACAATATCAGGATTTGCAGGCAGAAATTAGAGCAATGTGGAAGAAAGGTACCCAGATAATTCCAATATTAGTAGGAGCACCAGGTCTTAAAAAAAAGACTCTTCAATCGTATTTACACGTTACCAATGCATGTAACCCCATATGAATTGGTTTACTGGGCATATTGTGGGTGCTGCGAAGGGCACTTCAGGCTGACATCAAAGATTGAAGCAATACTAATTTCATGATCTTTAATATTACTTTGACATAGGAATGGGGTCCATTCCCATAATGGTATTAGAAACTCAAAAGACTTGGAGAAATTAAAACAAGGTCACAAAATTAACTAAAGTCATTACTGGTAAATGGATATTTTCCACCACTGACAATAGTAATCCTTACATTTCTAATGCCCAGTGATATCTAGGAAAACCAATTTAATTGTGTAATTATGATTTTCACAAAATTCAAAGAGTCATATCCTCCATCCCCTTCCAGAATATCACTGAGGTGAAAATGTTTCCCTCCTCCTCTGTCTTCCATTGTTACTATCTTTTGTTCAATATACAGTTTATAGATTAATTACCTGCAATTCTTTTCTAAAGCTGCATCAAGGCATCATATTGCTGTTTCAAAAATTCAGTAGAACTATCAGCAGGTGGACGAATTTGTTATGCATAGCAATTCGCAATTCAACAGTCCTGACACATTACATTCTATTGCCTGAGCACATTTGTGGAAACCTTTCTTCATATTCTATTTTCCATTCCTGCATTACCATTCATCAATAGCTTCCTTCAGTGTGATAAGGTTAAACATCATCAATGTACAAGGACGTTACTAGGGAGGAAGGTGTGGGAGTTGAATTTAAAAAGAAGTACAGGATGAGTTTCATTTCCTGCTTATTCAACATATGTGTGTGTCTACCAGAAGAGCAGACTATATAAGAATGCGTAATAAAGACCTAAAATAAACTATCAGGACTAAATCCTCTTGCATTCATAAAGCACTCTGTGATGCTGTTACTGAATTTAGACTGTATTCTTTTGGTGAAAAGGCAGTAAAAGTATATGAATCTGAGAAACTGGGCCTTGCAGACAAAAAGCTTCCATACATAAAGAGAGGATTGGTCATGAAATTGTCTATTAATTAGTGTTTTCTTCTAAAGTATTAAATTGTGCTTTGTCTTTTCTTACAAAAGCATCCAAAAAGAAAAAAATGCAAATTTTGTCTCTGTATGTACTGTAGATACATATACGTTGTACATGTGCAAACATGTTCTCACTCACTCCCATACACATTGACAGCAAAACTATTTAATATTGAGATCATTTTTTTAAGCACCTTTATTGAATTATCACTTGTGACACAGGCAAATTTACATTTATACAAAAGTAATCAAACTGTACTAACAAGTTCAAATTTACAAACATCATACTTCACATACACTGCTATATATCAGGTCTATATCATTTAATCGAAATATGTATTCATCAAATACATATTCATCAAGCATTAATAAGCAAAACTAATTTCAGCGAAACCCCAACTTTTTACCAGGGTTAGGAACCACTCACCCACCAGCACTCCAGAACAGGCAATGCACTAAATAAAACCCACCCAAGACGGGGCCACGCCCGCCACTCCCAACTATATATACAAACTCCGGCATCACACAACAGTGGGGAAAAGGGAAGCGTTTTGGTGATGGCCATGTGCTGCCTAACCCTGGGAAAAAGTCCAGGGTTTGCTAAAATAAATTTTGCTTATTAGTGTTCGATGAATACATATTTGACAAATACATATTTCAATTAAATGATATAGACTCCTATATATCAAATAACCTAAGCAACACTACAAAAATTATTCAATACCTGCCCTTTTTTTAAACAAGTTTAATCTTTATTAAACCATTACTTATGACATACACAATCATACATTTATATAAATGAAAACAAACCACACTGATACAATCTTAGTTGCAAGAATTTTACATCACAAACCATGCTGACACACTCCCAGCTGCGAACATTATACATTACTTAAATGTTACTCATAAGATTTGGTTAATAAGAGGGAGCATCTAGTTAAAACCTATGATTAAAACTAAGCTTAAATTTCTATATCCCTAAAATTTTCAATTATTTATTTAGTTGTAACATTTTGTTTGGAATGGCAATATACACAATACTTGTGGTAGTGGTGATATTTCTGAAAGCCTACATTTGTTTCAATGATCACAGCTTTGCTTGTGATATGTTGATGATACTTTTTTAGGAAATATAGAACACTGAATAGACTTGTTGGACTAATGTATGCTGGTTTGGCTTGCTTGAACTATTTCTTGCTTAGCCATGTGAGACATGGTGAAGGGATTGTCTGCAAGGAAGTCATTAACTGTTCACATCAGCCTCATGAAGTACATTTTGGCAAAAATGTAGTCAGTGATATGCAAAAGATTATACCTCAGCATGTTCATTGCCATTTTTAGATGACTTGTAAAATATATCAGTCAGTCTGAAGGTGGTGTTCATAACACAACCATGCATATATTTATTCATTGGTAGGATGCCATTGAAATCATACCTTTGTACCACCTTCTGACAATATTACCTAAATCACATCCTACAATAGTATTAAGTTATTAGTGGTACCTTATTAATCAAGTTACAACTGGACAAGATTTCAACTCTGTATGTATGTATGGTTGTATGTATTTATTTATTTGTATTTGTTTATTAGGGTAGTACATCAGTTTCAATGAACCATTTGCATATACCTTGTTTATATATCTGCCAATACTGAATTGTGAATTGGTATTTGCCAAAGAAAATGTCTGCTATTGTAATTAATATGTATACACCAGCTGCAACTCATTGTGTGTGATCTATTCTCTCTTCTAAATAATCTTGTGAGTATGGAGAAAACATATTTATTCAAGGAGGGTGGGGACTTTGGAGGGTAAAGTGAGCTTTTTCTTGTTTCTTCTATGTACTTCTCTATATGACTCTCGGAGAGAACATCTTTAGTACTTCATCAAGTTGACTGCTTACCTTGTATTTCTTTTCTTTGAGTTTAGCCTTTGATGTCACATGCTTGTAACTTAATAACACATAGAGTTAGTAATTGTCAAAGATAATTATCTAATTCTCTTCATGGTTATTAATTCAGATTCACTAAATTCAGTTTACAACTGAGTAATTTTACTAAATGAAAGTGACTCTTTATTTTCTGGTTTAAAGAATAATAATAAAAACATACACTGATTCTAGTTAGAAGTATTGCGAGGATATTACTAGACTAGCTGTTAACGCCATCTCTACTTCCACCATAGTATGTCTTCATTTCCTTTCTAATTTGATGTTCAACAGAGCACAGTTTCTCTCAAGGCAGAATTTGTTTTGACAACTTACTCAGAGTGTTTGTAGTTCACTAACAGGATTTAAGACTTGTGAATTTTTATTGCTCTCATTTAACAACAATTAACACACTTGACAGTTCATGAACACAGATACTAGTAACACATGTTCTCAATCTTGCCATACTGCAAGAACTGACAAAGTATACAACACTGTAAACAGGAATTTCTTGAGGGGTCGAGATCCCCTACTCTTCCATGAGGGGATGAGCTTTACTCCCCACCCCTTTAGTTTATTGTGCTCATTCCAAGGTTGATGCACACTGGCAAAAGAGCAGTCATTGGCAGGCACTGCAAAACTTGACTCATTGTTTTCTCTGGAAGCTGCAATTGCAGAGATTTCAAGATACAGTACATTTTAAGCAACAATGACAATAGCAGTCCTGAATGCAGTAATCAACAGCACGTGAGAGATTGCCACCTTAGGCTATTGCATTCAAGCTATGGAGATGCAAGCAACAGTGAAGAAAGAAACATGACTGCAAGCCCTGCCATTTATCTCAAAACTTTAGATCCATAGGACACAGACTTCCGCATCAAGTTTTCACGAGCTCACCTAAGCTCTCTCTATCAGATACATTATACTTTAAAGAAAGATGCCATACTGGGCTTCTGTTTTTGGTTTGTCAGGACATCTTTCTGTGTTAATTACTTTGGGTTTATTTTTATTTGTTTCTCCTACCTACTTCTCCATATTACCCCTGGATGTTGCTCCTTTAATTGGCATCATATGAAGACAACGGGATGCAGCAGCTCATGATTCCTTTTTTTTTTGTGTTATATTCTGCTATAACCTTGGGAGTTATAGCAAAGTTCAAAGTTTAACAAAGTTCAGAACTGCTGGGTTCTTTGCAACAGTCTTCAATTAGATGATATCCAATTTTGGATACAATGCCTCACACTCTTTCTACCTACTATCAGGTGCTAGAGTCTGCTTTTTCAGCCCCGTCACTGAAAGAATAATTAAGAACATTACTCTTACAGCAGTGTGCCAGCAGCTTATGGTACCATTTGGGATATTATTTTCTGGCAAATTAAGGCAAGAGCTCCATAATGACAATATAATATTTATTTTTGTATGATTGGTTTGTGCATTTTTATTTGATAAGAGTGAATCGGTATAATCCAATATCACCCTTTTTAGCCATGAACTGATCAAATGGCAGTATTTGTTTAAGGTTTATCCTGCAAACTGAAAATAATGGTAATAACAGAGTTTAGAAATGTTCAGTATAAATGCTCCTTATTGTTGAAAACAGAAAAGAAAATCATTGGGCTGATAATGTAAGATAAAGTTTAATGTTAAAAAGTAGCAGACAAATTGGTGAACAACATAAGAACTTTTTCAAATTAATGCAGCCAAACCCTTGGAGTATGTAACTACAAGAGTTATTTTCTGTTTGGGCAGATCTCATGTATTTCATTGGGACAGCAGCTTAGATGATGACAATTTATGTTTTTTGTCTGGCATTAATGAAATAACTGATTTTATGCTGGCCTCCGAGTTTGTTGAAGCATTCATTTTTATTTTATTAAGACAACTAAAGAAAAATTCACAGGTAATGCTATGTACTAGGAAATTTTATAAATAAAAACAGCATATTGTAAAAATGTATTTTACTACTTCATTGATGTTGCTGTGGGGAGTATATGTTTGTAGAGAGAGACAAGACTACCAGCACAGTCAATGTGGATTAAGGATTAATTATAATTGGATAGCAGCTGTATCACATGTGTTCACTGATGTAGTGCAGTGGCTGTTTAACACAAAAGTTGTGCTGCTGTAAAATGATTGACAAGTGCAAAACTTTCCTAAGCAACTGTTTAAGCTAAACCATATGAACAAAGGGCTACCTCACAGTAACTAGGAGAGGGCATAATACACAGCAGAAAATAAGTTTTCATACCGAATGCCCAAAGTAGTAGACTAACATTGCATTAACTGTTGATCAGGCATAGAGTAAAAAATAAATGGAAGAAAGTAATGTGTGTGTGTGTGTGTGTGTGTGTGTGTGTGTGTGTGTGTGTGTGTGTGTGTGTGTGTGTGTGTGTGTGTGTGTGTAATGTTTCATCAAAATGAATTTTATACATGATAAGAAGTAGGAAAATATAATGTCTGGCTCAATTGATTTATAACACTCTTCAGTGACATACCAGAAAATGAAACGTTTTTGAGGGAAAGAGCAAAATCAGTGACAGCTGAGAAGCAAAGACTAGGGTGGATTACATTACCTTGCACAATGTGGAGCTGTTCAATGAGATATCTCGTTGTGATCATTTGAATGGTACTCAAGTAAAGAAAGTAGCTAAAACTGCTGCGAAGTGAGTGTGTGTATGTCTGTCAGTTTGTGTCTCTGTCTACAGCTGTGTGTGAATGTGTGTGTGTGTGTGTGTCTGTCTGTCTATCTGTCTGTGCCTCTGCATTTCTGTGTGTGTTAATATTAAGTACTTATATAACTTATATTTTGGGCAGAAAATAGAGATACACATCCATACATATGCATATATAGGTTTAGGGCAACCCGTCGAACTTCACATTCTTTAAAGTCCGTATCAAGCACATGATCTCGAAATATGGACTCACAGAAGAAAGCAAAAAGAAAAACAATTGATTTTGCATGGAAGAAATCATCACTGCAACCCCTGCACCATTGAAATCATTACTGCAACCCCCACACCATTGAAATAATCACTGCTACCCCCACACCATTGAATTCATCACTGCAACCCCCGCACCATTGAAATCATCACTGCAACCCCCGCACCACTGAAATCATCACTGCAACCACTGCACCATTGAAATCATCAGTGCAACCCCCGCACCATTGTTAACTTAAATAGACCAACTCCAAAATCGCATAACAGAAGAAAAGGGGATATTCATCAATATCTGCTTTTTGTGATTTTGTAACTAACTACCTCCTTCCCATTCATACTTTTCAAAATGTATCTCTTTGACATTGCCTGTAACAAAATGTATTTGAAAATAATGCCCTTCAATGACATACATGCGATCCATATACAGGAATGTTATTCACTCTGTTGAATGTTCATATTTTGTTGGCAAAATGAATGCTTTTCTTATTAAGAGTTCTGTTTCACAAATATGAGATATGAGAAGAAGGAAGCAGGTAAGGTAAGTCTGAATTCGAGATACTAATGCTGAAACTTTTACATACACTGAAAGTTGTGTATTAGGGAGAGAATGTTTGTGAGTTAGGATAACAGTAAGGGTTTAGTAAGGAGATAGACTGTGTTGTGCATGTGCGCAGATAGGTTTACTATCAAAATAAAGAATGGCACTTAGACGAATGCAGGTTGTTTGAATGCTTGTTTTCAAAATATCGTAATGAACTGGAAGTGGTCAAAGTTACATTATAGAGTGTGTGTATAGATTCGCTAATATGAAGTTGACTTTCTGAATGGAGATCTTGGTATAGTGCAGATTGGGAAATGTATCCTTTTCTTCACTGTAGTGTGATCTCAGAGTTGGCATATATAACATGCAGGGGGTGTGGGGGGGGTGCAGCCTCTCATATAGTAAGGGCAGGGGACTTGCCCCCACCGCAAAAAGTAAATGGAAACATGGACTTTTGAAACATGAAGTTCAGGAGTTTGAATGTCAATCATCATAATTATCACTTTTAAGTACCATAAACACAGTTTCACCACACATTCCATACTTACAAAATTAAACATAAGGTTAAAATGGCTCCCTCATTATCTCTATAACATATCACACATAAAACTTCAAGGGGACATACACCCAAATTTGAACCCCCCCCCCTTCCTGATTCTACTACAGCCTCACCTACCACCACTCCTGGCTCCACTTCCAACCCCCTCCACCAAAGCATAGACAACAAAATCTACCCTTTCTCCATGACTATGTTAGGAGCATTGCTAACAAAGTGCAAAACATGCAGACATGCACATTACCCACAATTTGCAAGATATACTCTTTGCCACAGAAGCCTGACTGAAACATCAAATCATGGATGAACAAATATTCCCACCTGGTTATCATGATCTACAAAAATACGTTAGAAATCCCATTCTACAGACAAAATACCCCCAAATTCCAAAATGCTGAATTACTGATAACAAATCTTAAACTAAATAAGAATGAAGCCATATACATAATAGCTTTCTATATGCCCCTAGATGACAAGATCTCAACAATGGAAGACATAATATGCTGCCTATTGAATGTCAGCTAATTATAAACCAAAATAATGGCTGATCTCAGCACAGACTGCACACACTAGCTCAGAAACAGCACACACACCCATAAATTATTATAATTTAAGCAAAGTAAGTAATGGACCAACCAAAGTAAACAAAACTAGAAGCACACAGACCATTCTGGATTATATCATCACCAATAAAATAAACAATGTAACAAGGTGTGACTGCTTACTAACATTAGTGACCAACTTACCACTTTTACTCTGACATACTACCAACATAAATTTAAAGGTACTGCGTAATCAAATATGTAACCTCTCACATTTTTATGAAAAAAAAACTTTATTGACAGCCTAAAACAATCTGACTGGAGATGACTGAAAACAATGCCCTTACACCTGGCAGTATCTTACTTCAATAACTCACTACTAGATATATTAAACCATTGTGTCTCACTAAGAACCAAAACAGTTAGCTCGAACTCTGCCTCTCAGCAAATAAATGAAATTAAAACCCTTATAGAAATAAGGGATAAAAACTGCTACATATGGCAGATGCTTGTAACTTTGTTATCTGTTATCTTCATGGAGATAAGAAACCTCACAATCAAATCAAATTGGACAAAAAAATCTTACTTCACCATCCTACTGCTAAACTACAGAAATATTCCTTAACTGTTCTGGATATCTATAAACAATCTACTGTATCCAGGCTGCCTGCAACTTCTGCACCCTCAAACACCAACAGAGATGTCATAACCAACCAGACTAACTCCCACTTTATCCACACTGTCCTCTCCATACTTAAAAGAGCTTTCAATCGGCCATCACAATTCCACAGTTACCCCCAAACTCTCAACCCTTATTCAACTTTCAGCATGTTCCTACTTCTGTAAAAAAAAATTACTAACACTCAAGCCAACAAATATATCATACAGTATATCTGAAAATTGCAACAGATGCTCGTGAATTTACCAGCTCTATCCTGATTAATCATGAGATACAAGATAATATAGTTCCAACCTTATAGAAAAAAAAATCTTTCATAATATTACTACATAAAGATGGCATTTCCACTGACATCTTTAACTATCAGCCAATAGCAATTCTATCCTCACTCTCCAAAACATGGGAAAAATGTATTCACTCAACTCTCAAAATACTTCTTCACTTATAACCACATATCAAATGCCCACCGTGGTTTCCATCCAACATATAACATGACCACAGCCCTGCTAAACTGTATTAATATTTTAAAAGAAAAAAAAACAAAGGCAACGTAGTCTCATCCATCATCCTAAACTTCATTTAGGCAGTTTACTCAGTTTCACATCAACTGCTATTAACAGATGTCTCTCCATTTCACATCCCCCAGTCAGCTTTAACTTGATTTTATAGCTACTCTGATAAAAAGCAAGCAATAAAATAGGAACATGACTACTCAGCCCCCCCCCCCCCCGTGTCAGTGGAAGTGCCAAGAGGATCCATCCTTGCTCCCCTGTTTAATATATTCACAAACCAACTCTGAAAAGCCACCAAACAGGCAAAACTGGTACATTACCCAGATGACTCCACCCTTGTATACTCAGCACCAGGCATAGATAAACCACTTCAAATATTCAATAATCATTCATGGCCATAGAAACCTGGCTACAAAAACCACAACCTCTTCCTTAAACCTAATAATAACAAGCCAATGTTATTCACCCCTAATCAACTCACAGCCTTAACAAATCTCATTCCGCATTACCTCTAGAATGCAGTACTTGTAGTATCTCATAACAAGTTACTATTTGTAATAATAGATGACAACCTCATATATGGCCAACATCAGATATGACCAACATTGGGAAACACTGACTATTCAACCAAATACCATATTCATGGGTGACTTTAATTACCCTACTATTAACTGGGAATCATATAAAACACCAACCATACAGGGACAGAGATTCCTGAATTTTGTAAACACAAACTCCATGGACCAGATTGTCATTGCACCAAGCAGGGGTGCAACCATAATGGATCTAGTGCTCAAGAATATGGAAGAGTACTATACAGCACCCCCCCAGCGTAATGTCTTCTCTGATAAAATCAGATAGCAAAATGGTCTCCTTTGAAGTAAAAATAAAATCTAGAACCCCAGCTAGCCCTGGAATATTCAAGAGCTACTGTAATGCTAACTTCTTTCTATTAAGTGATGAGTTGGCAACATTTCAAGCCCACCTAAACTTTGAGAACACTGCTGCCTATGCAGAACTGTTCCCAAACACCCTATGTAAGCATGTTAATAGCTGCATAGAGGCAGCTGTACCCATCAGGAAGAAGTACAGAACTAAATAAAAAATAAGCCACCCTGGTGGAATCAGAACATCAGTAGACTGTATAACAGAAGGATGGAAATCATGCCAAAAATTCTGCCGTGCAGCATCCAGCAGGATAAAAGCACTCTCATCAAACTAAGCAAGCAACTCTGAGGACAAATAAAGTCTACCAAAACCAAATTTCAGGTAAATTTAGCCTCCTGGGACAAGGGCAACCACAATGCATTCTTTAGCTATGTCTACAACCTCAAAGGCAATACACAATCCTTTGCAAAGCTCATTGTAAATAGAGCCACATATACTGAGCCAGAAGCTGTAGCAAACCTACTGGCTGACAAAGTCAGCTCCAACTTTACCCTTCTCTCCCCCTCAAACTTCCCTCAGGAAATACCATCAAATATAACTCCCACTGCTATCACTAGAAAACAGGTCCTTAATGCTCTGTCTAAGGCCAGGAGCACTGCATCAATGAGCCCAGACAATATCACAGGATGCCATCTAAATAGCATGAAACATGACCTGTCAGGCCCTCTGTAATTGCTATTTAACTGTAGTCTACAAATACGTTTTCTGCCTCATGAATGGAGAACAACAACAGCCATCTCTCTGTACAATGGTGGGCATCTACAGACTCTGGAAACTGCAGACCCATAAGTCTTACTAGTATCATATGCAAAGCCATGGAAAGAATTATCATAGAAATGATCAGTAAAGACAAAGAAAGCCTCCAGACACTATACCCAACACAGACTGGTTTTATGAATGGCAGGTGATGCCTACTCAGCCTGGTGGAATTCTTTGAGAAGGTCACCAAAGCAATGGCCAAATGGCTGACACCACCTACCTTGACCTGGCCAAGGCATTTGCACAATATCCCACTCGGGCATTGTTGACAAACTTATAAGTTTAGGTACAAACCCATATGTCACCTGATGGATAGTTAGCTGGCTTACAGACAGGACTCAGGAAGTTAGAAGTGGGAAGTCCATCTCTGCAAAGGTGCCAGTCACAAGTGGAGTACCTCAGGGAATGGTGCAGGGACCCCTCCTTTTTGACATTTACTTCTCTGAAGTCAAGGCCAATGTCAATGGCCACTAGCTGACTAAATTTGCAGATGATTGCAAATTCGCAGCTGTCATTGAATCGCCCACTCACACAAATGTTCTCTGGGAAGGGCTTACATCGAGAAACAACTAGTTTCATAAACATGGACTAAAATTAAATGCAAAGAAATGCATAATTTTAATAATACTATAATATATATATATATATATATATATATATATATATATATATATATATATATATATATACATATATATATATATATATATATATATATATATATATATATATATATATATATATATATATATATATATATATATATATATATATATATATATATATGAAATACTCAGGATTCCTTTAGCTTAGTGGAAAGTTGGATTACTCAGATCCAACTACCTCTCTATCCTTCTCAATCACTTCTAAAAATGGTACTATCATCACGCCATCTGATCGCACCAAACTGCTGGGTGTAGAAATTGACAAAAACCTACAGTTTGATGTCCACATTTCACAAACCATTAAAAAAAGTCCATAAAAAATGGGAATGCTATACAGACACAAAAATCTTCTCTCAAAACAAGTGGGAATCTCCCTAGCCCAAACCCATCTATTGTCCACTCTAATGTATGTGGCACCAATCCTTACCCATATCAGAAAACATGATTTTGCTAGACTTGTGACATGTTACAACAAAATTGCCAAGTTTGCTAATAACTGCACCTTCACAACCCATCACTGTCAGGCTCTAAAGGAACTACAGTGGCTAGAATTTCCCCAACTACTCAATTACTACTAAACATTACCTACAATATTTTGAGACATCCCCATAGAACCCCAGCACTAAGTCACCTACTCACGCCCTACAAATGAAATCGTCCCCTTCGCTCCACTGACAAATCACTCCTTTGTATCTCTAAGGCTAACAACATTGCAGGTAAAGCACTATTCTCCCATAATGTAGCTAAATCCTGGAATAACCTTCTCCCTGCTTTATCTTCTGCCTCCACGATTATGCTCTTCAAAAACTCACTTAAATTCCGCTTAATGAATAACTGGCTATGTCCATGCATTACCTAACCTTCACTGTTTCTACCAACCCTGATAGCTTCGTATCCAAATTTCCTACTGTAATTTTTCTCCAGTATCAGGAGTTTCTAATAATTATACGAGCTCATGCTACACTTACACTAATTAATTTCTAAGTAGTCTCTGTAGTCAGTTATAATGCTTATCTAGTGTCAATTTCTGTTTCTGTATTGGAAGTTGTATTTTTATATAGTGTCACATTTTGTTTTTTTTTGTATCAAAAGTTGTATTTTTATCTATTGTCAATTTTTTGCTTCTGTATAGATGATAATATTGTTATCATATTTTTTAGCTATTTGTTTTTCTGTACTGAATGTGAAGCTTTTATCCCAGGGTCTCCACTGTAAATGGGCATGTGTCCAGTCAGACTATCCCAGTAAACAAATGTAAATTAAAAAAAATAAATAATAATATCTTTTGGGAAGTAATCCATCCCTAGTAGCTATCATATTGACAACATATCCCTAAAAGCTGACCCAGTAGTCAGAGATGTGGAAACACACATAGACAGTAATCTAGTCTTTAAAAATCATGTCTATAGTAGTGAGGAAATCATTATATGTTGTGCGACTTATAAACAAAGGTATGGCATCTAGGTCCAAGGAAGTCATTGTTCCACTGTATCTGGCATTCATCAGACTTTTCATTGAGTAAAATGCCCAACTGGTATGTACCTATCCAGACATATCCAGCAATTGGAATGTCCACAGAGGTTCCTCACTAAAAGAATACAGGGTGTAAGTAACATGTCCTATGCAGACCACCTCAAGTCCCCATACCTGTATTCTGTCACCTACTGGCTGTTGAGAGGAGATCTATATCTGGCATACAAGGCATTGTCAGCCCCACTTTGATGGATCTCCTGCATACCCACAAAACAAACAGCACCAGAATTACCCATTCTAAAGAATTAAACCTTGCCTGTGATATAAATAGATCCTGCTGGACAGACAGGTATATATCCCAGAGACAAACCCTTCTCTGGAAGAGGCTCCCCATCCATGTGAAGCAGACTTCCTCCCTAACCTAATTCAAGTGTAACTTGAACAATTGGATGGGGAACAGGAAGTTCATCCCTTATTTGGCACATATGTCTCCAAGGGACACAGACAGTCTGTAAATGGTTCTTATCCCAGGCCCCTGCTTGTAAATGTTTCACCTCCCAAGCCCCCTCTAATACTTACCAAGGGTACCAGAATTATTCAGATTTTTGAGTTGCATGGCTAGGCTTAAAAAGGCCCTTGTTTTCTTTAGCCTTGTAAACATATATGAACCTGCAAACCTATATTGCACAATCAATAACAAAAAAAAATTGACAGTGATAGTTCCCTTTCTGTTGCTTTCTTAAGGCAATGGATGTGTTCCAAAAAAAAAATCTGGCCTCTCCTTGAATGATAACAAAACAAAAATACTATCCATAAATGCCAGTATTAGCAAACAAATCACAAGCAGTGCGTTCCTGGTACCCGAGATGAAATACAACATGAATCACAAACTCCAGTAATACAGCTCCCAAAATTCACTGAACATTTAATAATCCACAAATACAGTTAGGCACTTTCATCTACACCTGTAGAAATTTAAAGACAACATACCTAAATTAGTTGATTCTATTACAGTGGATTTGTACTCCAAAAGGCATAGAGCCCATTTCAACATTGTTTGAAGTGATAGATAAGAAGCTCATGCAGATTAAGCACAAGCAAGATAAAGAATTTATTTGCAATGATACAGATTGTCAAAACAAGACAGTGTACCCCCCCACCAATAAAACTATATCAAGCACCCTCTTTTCCAGGTGACAATGTTTTTCATCCTAAAGACAACAATGATGGTATGGGCAGCATAGAGGTCCCTTTACAGGAACTTCATCCAGGAAAATCCGAGAGATTGGTGAACCAATGGAGGGAGAATCTTGAACAGTCACAGAACTTCAGCACCAGGACAGGTTTGATGAGACACAAATTCAACAACAGGAATAACAACAAATACAAGTAAGTATTTTAGTAATGGTGAACACAGGTTATGACATTAGTACTGATGGCATGCACGTTGACACTGATGCAGTGATCATTGCATCATTTTATGCCTTTAAAATGTATAACTTTGCTGACATTAATATTGAACCAGCACACCACCATTTATTTCTTAAAGGCTTCAATTTTATTCCTTCGACTATGGCCAAAATTGAGAAAATGCTCATTAATCTTAAGTTATTTTCAAGGAAACAATTTACAGTTGTTGTATGCAGATAACAACAGAGCTGACATCAAAACTTATGGCCTCAGGAGGAAGAGCATTGCTAACCACCATTTATACCCTGTTGTGAGCATATTTGAGAAAATGTGTGAAAGAGAAATTAGACAAACAGGTAGAAGTTAAACTTGAAATGAGGTTGCAGGAACACTTAGCTACTTCCGATACCAAGAATCTTCCAAAACTCAGCAGTTAAAAGAACAATAACTCCAAATAACCAAGGAACGTTCTTTATTTCACATTCAGTGAGCGCTTTCACCCATAAGGGCTTCTTCAGACTGTACAAAGTGTAGCATAAGGCACAGCCTTAAATAATCATGACTAATTAAGCAATCAACATCCAGTTTAAATTTTAAACAGAAAGGTTGCTATTCAAAAAGATTATCAGACTACTATACATTGCTAAAACTTCATAAAAATATTTCATTAAATGAAACTTTTGTTCAAAGTAAAATACTTATGTTACCATATGTTCATAAGTGTTAAGAATATATCTTACATTAACATAGTTAAATTATCTTACATAAATATATTTTATTAGAATTTCAGCTTGCATTGCCATCAATGGTATTAACAACAAACAACCACTTGATGGCAGCATTGCTGTTACTATGTCAAACATATATAATCTTCCAATATTAGATGTTAAGACATAATTTCAGGTCATTCCTGTACTAGAATTTCTTCATTTTATTGTACTAATCTAAGCGGAATTTATATTAATAACTTGGCTTGTTAAAACATGACATTAAAAACAAATCATTGTACCATGTGCATACAAGTTTTCGGTGTATGCAATGTATATTAAGCATACTGCTACTGTTGAAACATGATACTTTAAATCACCAAAAACTATTGTATTCATATTCTAGTGGAATACATGTGTAATGTTAAGCATGAAATCATCATTATGATGTGTAATCTTGGTAAGGTAGTTTCATGTTATGTCTATAACAATTAATAAAATCTATGCTTATAATATCTCTAAAAAACTTTCTTTAATCCCCTCTTCTTAAGAAAAGGATAGATGTTAATTTTATCATTTAAGCCAGGGGGGTGATCTGCTTTGCAACGAATGATCCATCTAGTTTCGTATTCAAGAGTGGTAGTCTCTATGTCCCCTCCTCTCAAAGTGCGTATAACATTTTGTATAACACAAAACTTAAATATATGATGTCTACCTTTCTTGGTCACATGTCTGGCCAGGGCATTCCTATCATCGCCTGTCCTTATTGCATAATTATGTTCCCTTATTCTCTCTCTTAGCTCTCTGTTAGTTTTCCTATGTAGAAAGCCGCAGGCTTTACATCGAGCTAAGTATACAACATTTTCAGTCCTACAAGAGGTACCAGTGTGGAATGTGAAAATGTGTCCTGTAATGGGTAACTTAAATTGTGTATCTGTGTTAATGTATTCACACTGATTACAATTATGACAGGGACTAGTGTTTGTGAGATGTATTGTGTGATTATTCATAGTCTTATGGCATAATGTCCTCTTCAAATTATTCTTGTTCTTATAACTAAATCTAGGTAGGTCACCCACTAAACTACCAATGTCCTCATCTATTTTTAGGAGATGCCAATGCCTAGTTAATATATCCCTAACTTCTGCAATGTCTTTTGTATAATGCATGGATATACTGACAGTTGGATTCTTAGCATCTTGTATATTATCTTCTCCATCTGTAGTATCAACAACATTCGAAAAATATGGACGTGCTCTTGTCTCTCTTAGTTTATAGACATCATCAATTGTTTTATCGATGTCAATTGCTTCATAGGATCTCTCTAGTAATCTATCCTTAAGTTCTGCTATTTCTTCTAAGAAGCCTGATTCAGTGGGATTTAACCTGGATGCTCTCATAACTTGTCCTTTAATAATGTTGTCAAAAATGTGCTTAGGATGCATACTACTCCTATGCAAAACTGAATTCCTAAAGCACTCTTTCCTGTGTATTGAAGTATTAATAATACCATTACTTAACTTAATTATATTTACATCTAGGAAAGATATATATTCCATTGAATATGACATAGTAAACTTTAAGAAGTACGTCATACTATTAACTTCTTTCTCAAACTCTAACAAGTTACTGAGTGTTCCTTTCCATACCAGGAAAAGGTCACAAATCTTTGTAGAAGACGACATTATTCTTAAAGGAAGGGAGATGGAACAACTCTTCATTCTCCCATTCAGCCATTACTATGTTGGGCGTAGCTATTGGCACAGGATGTGCCCATAGCTACGCCATCATTCTGTATATATAATGCTTCATTAAAGATAAAAACATTATTTTCTAGTATAATTTCCAGAAACATAGTAAGTAGTTCTATAAACTGATTATCCATGTCTGTATATTTCTTAAGGTAACTTGAAACACTGTTAATACCTACTTCATTGGGAATAACCGTGAAGAGGCTTTTTACATCCAAGGTCACTAAACAGAGTTCTTCAACATCATTCTCCTTAGAGAGATACTCATATAATTCAAGAAGGAACTGCTTACTGTCTTTCAAGATGTTGACATTACTCTCCAGTACTTTCCTCAGATGTTGTTCTACAAAAAGGGAGAATGGTTCTGTCAACCATCCACGTCCTGAAACAATAGGTCTCATGGGAGGATTGTGAAGTCCTTTGTGTATTTTGGGGAGACCCTTCAGAATAGGGATTAATGGATGTTGGACCTTAAGATACATATAAAAGTCTTTTTTGATTAAATTGCTTTTAACAAGGTCCTCGAGAGTATCATACACTCTAAAAATTCTTGTAATTACTTCATTGATGTTCAATACCTGATAACTACCATCATTAATCAACATATCATTCATGTTCCTAATATAATGTTCCGTGCTCATAACAACTAGTGGTCCTCCCTTGTCCGCTGGTACTATCACTATACTGTCATCATCTTTAAGTTTCTGTAAAGCATGTCTCTGCTTAAAGGTCAAGTTATTCCTGTTATGTTTGTTCCTCTGACCAGATTTCCTATTAGTGTAGTACTCATAAAGGTCATTCTCTACTAGTCTTGAATACGTGTCAATGACGGGATGCAAAGGGGAAATGCGTGCTAACTGGTTTAAATACATTCACTACTCTGTCCCTATCATTCTGTCCATAGTCAAGTTTCAATTGAAGGTTTCTGTGAACATTCTCACATCGATGACTGTATCTGTATGCTCACTCATTCTGCTAGGTATGAATGATAAACCTTTCTCTAATACTTCTTTCTCATCTGAACTTAGTTCTTTATGTGATAAGTTTATAACTAATGATTCACTGCCTTTGTCCACATTTTCTTCAAGGTGGGCCCCACTTGATTCGGTTCCATGAATTTTCTTTTTTGCCTCCCCCTGCTCATAGAACGTGAGCGTCCTCGGAGTAGTGGGGACTGAATGGGGTAAGGGACCTCCTGTATGGAGACTCTGCCCTCTTTGTCTTTCCCTTGCTCTACTGTTGTCTCTTTCTTTCTCACTACTGGCACCCCTCCATTCTTGGTGTTGATATTGTTCACAATATCTTTTACATTAAAATTCGAGGCACCTGAAAGATTATCATTATGTCTACTAGGTATTTTGGTATGTACAACAGTAGGGTAAAGATTAGAATTACTATTCACTGGCTCTTCAGTATTAATTACAGTATCATTTCATGCAATACATTCTCATTTGAATTGATCTTAGTAGGTTCAGCAGTAACATTCAGTCTTAAACTAATGGTATCACTATTATCAGCATTAACAGTATCAGTATTCGTAACTCTCCTTACACTATTGTCCCTTCTCACAGTCCTGGGCCAAGTGAAGACATGGCCATTTTAAAGTCCGTGATATCTCTTTCAATTTTAAATTTTTCTGATTAAAAGTCTAGTTTCAAAAGAAACACATTGTCCATCATTCGATCAAGACCCATTGTAGCTTTAGGTGTATTATATTTAGCTACTATGGTTTGATGCAAAGCAGTCACTTTTTCTCGTAATAAATCCTCCTCCGGTTTATGAAAGTCTATAAGAAGCTTCATATAGTTGAAGCTTAAGTCAATGTTTAATTTCTGCCATTTCAAAAGAAGTTCAGGAAAATGATTACCTGTGGCAGGCATTTTCAAAACACGCATCCTCCAGGGATAATCCGTTTTCTATACAGGCTTGAAGTGCTGCCGTTGCAGTTGTAATCTCTTGAGCTTCAAAGTCCGCCTCTAGCGTGTCCAGGTCTTCCGATAGCTTCAGGAGTTCTTCCATTACCTTCTGATCCAGTGTTGTCACCATTAGGTTCAAAGAGTAACAGTTTATTTTCGCTTCCTCCTATGCACGGAACCTTCTAACATCCGATCAGATGAGGTTGACCTCTGGCGTGCCAATTCAATATCGTCGGTCGCCAAACAAGCCATGTTCTCGGGAACAGGATAAAGTGTAAATACGAACAAGCTCAGCGTTCCGACCCAGAAAACAGTGTTCCTGCTGAAAGTAAATCAAAGTTAAACTTGAAATGAGGTTGCAGGAACACTTAGCTACCGATACCAAGAATCTTCCAAAACTCAGCAGTTAAAGAACAATAACTCCAAATAACCAAGGAACGTTCTTTATTTCACATTCAGTGAGCTTTCACCCATAAGGGCTTCTTCAGACTGTACAGTGTAGCATAAGGCACAGCCTTAAATAATCATGACTAATTAAGCAATCAACATCCAGTTTAAATTTTAAACAGAAAGGTTGCTATTCAAAAAGATTATCAGACTACTATACATTGCTAAAACTTCATAAAAATATTTCATTAAATGAAACTTTTGTTCAAAGTAAAATACTTATGTTACCATATGTTCATAAGTGTTAAAAATATATCTTACATTAACATAGTTAAATTATCTTACATAAATATATTTTATTAGAATTTCAGCTTGCATTGCCATCAATGGTATTAACAACAAACAACCACTTGATGGCAGCATTGCTGTTACTATGTCAAACATATATAATCTTCCAATATTAGATGTTAAGACATAATTTCAGGTCATTCCTGTACTAGAATTTCTTCATTTTATTGTACTAATCTAAGCGGAATTTATATTAATAACTTGGCTTGTTAAAACATGACATTAAAAACAAATCATTGTACCATGTGCATACAAGTTTTCGGTGTATGCAATGTATATTAAGCATACTGCTACTGTTGAAACATGATACTTTAAATCACCAAAAACTTTATGTAAGATAATTTAACTATGTTAATGTAAGATATATTTTTAACACTTATGAACATATGGTAACATAAGTATTTTACTTTGAACAAAAGTTTCATTTAATGAAATATTTTTATGAAGTTTTAGCAATGTATAGTAGTCTGATAATCTTTTTGAATAGCAACCTTTCTGTTTAAAATTTAAACTGGATGTTGATTGCTTAATTAGTCATGATTATTTAAGGCTGTGCCTTATGCTACACTTTGTACAGTCTGAAGAAGCCCTTATGGGTGAAAGCGCTCACTGAATGTGAAATAAAGAACGTTCCTTGGTTATTTGGAGTTATTGTTCTTTTAACTGCTGAGTTTTGGAAGATTCTTGGTATCGGAAGTAGCTAAGTGTTCCTGCAACCTCATTTCAAGTTTAACTTTGATTTACTTTCAGCAGGAACACTGTTTTCTGGGTCGGAACGCTGAGCTTGTTCGTATTTACACTTTATCCTGTTCCCGCCCCGAGAACATGGCTTGTTTGGCGACCTGTGACGATATTGAATTGGCGTACACGCCAGAGGTCAACTCCTCATCTGATCGGATGTTAGGAAGGTTCCGTAAGTGCATAGGAGGAAGCGAAAATAAACTGTTACTCTTTGAACCTAATGGTGACAACACTGGATCAGAAGGTAATGCGGAAGAACTCCTGAAGCTATCGGAAGACCTGGACACGCTAGAGGCGGACTTTTTGAAGCTCAAGAGATTACAACTGCAACGGCAGCACTTCGAAGCCTGTATAGAAAAACGGATTATCCCTAGAGGATCATGTGTTTTGAAAATGCCTACCACAGGTAATCATTTTCCTGAACTTCTTTTGAAATGGCAGAAATTAAACATTGACTTAAGCTTCAACTATATGAAGCTTCTTATAGACTTTCATAAACCGGAGGAGGATTTATTACGAGAAAAAGTGACTGCTTTGCATCAAACCATAGTAGCTAAATATAATACACCTAAAGCTACAATGGGTCTTGATCGAATGATGGACAATGTGTTTCTTTTGAAACTAGACTTTTAATCAGAAAAAATTTAAAATTGAAAGAGATATCACGGACTTTAAAAATGGCCATGTCTTCACTTGGCCCAGGACTGTGAGAAGGGACAATAGTGTAAGGAGAGTTACGAATACTGATACTGTTAATGCTGATAATAGTGATACCATTAGTTTAAGACTGAATGTTACTGCTGAACCTACTAAGATCAATTCAAATGAGAATGTATTGCATGAAAATGATACTGTAATTAATACTGAAGAGCCAGTGAATAGTAATTCTAATCTTTACCCTACTGTTGTACATACCAAAATACCTAGTAGACATAATGATAATCTTTCAGGTGCCTCGAATTTTAATGTAAAAGATATTGTGAACAATATCAACACCAAGAATGGAGGTGCCAGTAGTGAGAAAGAAAGAGACAACAGTAGAGCAAGGGAAAGACAAAGAGGCAGAGTCTCCATACAGGAGGTCCCTTACCCCATTCAGTCCCCACTACTCCGAAAGGACGCCACGTTCTATGAGCAGGGGAGGCAAAAAGAAAATTCATGGAACAGGTCAACCGGGGCCCACCTTGAAGAAAAATGTGGACAAAGGCAGTGAATCATTAGTTATAAACTTATCACATAAAGAACTAAGTTCAGATGAGAAAGAAGTATTAGAGAAAGGTTTATCATTCATACCTAGCAGAATGAGTGAGCATACAGACAGTCATCGATGTGAGAATGTTCGCCAGAAACCTTCAATTGAAACTTGACTATGGACAGAATGATAGGGACAGAGTAGTGAATGTATTTAAACCAGTTAGCACGCATTTCCCCTTTGCATCCCCGTCATTGACACGCATTCAAGACTAGTAGAGAATGACCTTTATGAGTACTACACTAATAGGAAATCTGGTCAGAGGAACAAACATAACAGGAATAACTTGACCTTTAAGCAGAGACATGCTTTACAGAAACTACCTTGACCTGGCCAAGGCATTTGCACAATATCCCACTCGGGCATTGTTGACAAACTTATAAGTTTAGGTACAAACCCATATGTCACCTGATGGATAGTTAGCTGGCTTACAGACAGGACTCAGGAAGTTAGAAGTGGGAAGTCCATCTCTGCAAAGGTGCCAGTCACAAGTGGAGTACCTCAGGGAATGGTGCAGGGACCCTCCTTTTTGACATTTACTTCTCTGAAGTCAAGGCCAATGTCAATGGCCACTAGCTGACTAAATTTGCAGATGATTGCAAATTCGCAGCTGTCATTGAATCGCCCACTCACACAAATGTTCTCTGGGAAGGGCTTACATCGAGAAACAACTAGTTTCATAAACATGGACTAAAATTAAATGCAAAGAAATGCATAATTTTAATAATACTATATATATATATATATATATATATATATATATATATATATATATATATATATATATATATATATATATATATATATATATATATATATATATATATATATATATATATATATATATATATATGAAATACTCAGGATTCCTTTAGTTTAGTGGAAAGTTGGATTACCAGATCCAACTACCTCTCTATCCTTCTCAATCACTTCTAAAAATGGTACTATCATCACGCCATCTGATCGCACCAAACTGCTGGGTGTAGAAATTGACAAAAACCTACAGTTTGATGTCCACATTTCACAAACCATTAAAAAAAGTCCATAAAAAATGGGAATGCTATACAGACACAAAAATCTTCTCTCAAAACAAGTGGGAATCTCCTAGCCCAAACCCATCTATTGTCCACTCTAATGTATGTGGCACCAATCCTTACCCATATCAGAAAACATGATTTTGCTAGACTTGTGACATGTTACAACAAAATTGCCAAGTTTGCTAATAACTGCACCTTCACAACCCATCACTGTCAGGCTCTAAAGGAACTACAGTGGCTAGAATTTCCCAACTACTCAATTACTACTAAACATTACCTACAATATTTTGAGACATCCCCATAGAACCCCAGCACTAAGTCACCTACTCACGCCCTACAAATGAAATCGTCCCCTTGGCTCCACTGACAAATCACTCCTTTGTATCTCTAAGGCTAACAACATTGCAGGTAAAGCACTATTCTCCCATAATGTAGCTAAATCCTGGAATAACCTTCTCCCTGCTTTATCTTCTGCCTCCACGATTATGCTCTTCAAAAACTCACTTAAATTCCGCTTAATGAATAACTGGCTATGTCCATGCATTACCTAACCTTCACTGTTTCTACCAACCCTGATAGCTTCGTATCCAAATTTCCTACTGTAATTTTTCTCCAGTATCAGGAGTTTCTAATAATTATACGAGCTCATGCTACACTTACACTAATTAATTTCTAAGTAGTCTCTGTAGTCAGTTATAATGCTTATCTAGTGTCAATTTCTGTTTCTGTATTGGAAGTTGTATTTTTATATAGTGTCACATTTTGTTTTTGTATCAAAGTTGTATTTTTATCTATTGTCAATTTTTTGCTTCTGTATAGATGATAATATTGTTATCATATTTTTTAGCTATTTGTTTTTCTGTACTGAATGTGAAGCTTTTATCCCAGGGTCTCCACTGTAAATGGGCATGTGTCCAGTCAGACTATCCCAGTAAACAAATGTAAATTAAAAAAAATAAATAATAATATCTTTTGGGAAGTAATCCATCCCTAGTAGCTATCATATTGACAACATATCCCTAAAAGCTGACCCAGTAGTCAGAGATGTGGAAACACACATAGACAGTAATCTAGTCTTTAAAAATCATGTCTATAGTAGTGAGGAAATCATTATATGTTGTGCGACTTATAAACAAAGGTATGGCATCTAGGTCCAAGGAAGTCATTGTTCCACTGTATCTGGCATTCATCAGACTTTTCATTGAGTAAAATGCCCAACTGGTATGTACCTATCCAGACATATCCAGCAATTGGAATGTCCACAGAGGTTCCTCACTAAAAAAAAATACAGGGTGAAAGTAACATGTCCAGACCACCTCAAGGCCCTATCCCAGTATTCTGTCACCTACTGGCTGTTGAGAGGAGATCTATATCTGGCATACAAGGCATTGTCAGCCCCACTTTGATGGATCTCCTGCATACCCACAAAACAAACAGCACCAGAATTACCCATTCTAAAGAATTAAACCTTGCCTGTGATATAAATAGATCCTGCTGGACAGACAGGTATATATCCCAGAGACAAACCCTTCTCTGGAAGAGGCTCCCCATCCATGTGAAGCAGACTTCCTCCCTAACCTAATTCAAGTGTAACTTGAACAATTGGATGGGGAACAGGAAGTTCATCCCTTATTTGGCACATATGTCTCCAAGGGACACAGACAGTCTGTAAATGGTTCTTATCCCAGGCCCCTGCTTGTAAATGTTTCACCTCCCAAGCCCCCTCTAATACTTACCAAGGGTACCAGAATTATTCAGATTTTTGAGTTGCATGGCTAGGCTTAAAAAGGCCCTTGTTTTCTTTAGCCTTGTAAACATATATGAACCTGCAAACCTATATTGCACAATCAATAACAAAAAAAAATTGACAGTGATAGTTCCCTTTCTGTTGCTTTCTTAAGGCAATGGATGTGTTCCAAAAAAAAAATCTGGCCTCTCCTTGAATGATAACAAAACAAAAATACTATCCATAAATGCCAGTATTAGCAAACAAATCACAAGCAGTGCGTTCCTGGTACCCGAGATGAAATACAACATGAATCACAAACTCCAGTAATACAGCTCCCAAAATTCACTGAACATTTAATAATCCACAAATACAGTTAGGCACTTTCATCTACACCTGTAGAAATTTAAAGACAACATACCTAAATTAGTTGATTCTATTACAGTGGATTTGTACTCCAAAAGGCATAGAGCCCATTTCAACATTGTTTGAAGTGATAGATAAGAAGCTCATGCAGATTAAGCACAAGCAAGATAAAGAATTTATTGCAATGATACAGATTGTCAAAACAAGACAGTGTACCCCACCAATAAAACTATATCAAGCACCCTCTTTCCAGGTGACAATGTTTTCATCCTAAAGACAACAATGATGGTATGGGCAGCATAGAGGTCCCTTTACAGGAACTTCATCCAGGAAAATCCGAGAGATTGGTGAACCAATGGAGGGAGAATCTTGAACAGTCACAGAACTTCAGCACCAGGACAGGTTTGATGAGACACAAATTCAACAACAGGAATAACAACAAATACAAGTAAGTATTTTAGTAATGGTGAACACAGGTTATGACATTAGTACTGATGGCATGCACGTTGACACTGATGCAGTGATCATTGCATCATTTTATGCCTTTAAAATGTATAACTTTGCTGACATTAATATTGAACCAGCACACCACCATTTATTTCTTAAAGGCTTCAATTTTATTCCTTCGACTATGGCCAAAATTGAGAAAATGCTCATTAATCTTAAGTTATTTTCAAGGAAACAATTTACAGTTGTTGTATGCAGATAACAACAGAGCTGACATCAAAACTTATGGCCTCAGGAGGAAGAGCATTGCTAACCACCATTTATACCCTGTTGTGAGCATATTTGAGAAAATGTGTGAAAGAGAAATTAGACAAACAGGTAGAAGTGTCAACACACCATTCACAATCACCAGTAGGGTCACAGCTCAAGCGAATGGATCCAAGAAAATAAAACTCAAAAGAATTAAACAACACAACTGCATCCACAAATCCATTCAACTGCCAAGGAAGACTAAAAATCACTCAAAGTAAAATATGAGCAACTCTTTATTCAGTAAGCACTTTGGTGGGCAATAACTCCCACTTCTTCAGACCTTTAATGAATCCAAACTTCACAAAGCTCTTATATATTTGAGCCAATACAAATTGACGTATCAAGACATTCCCCTGATTAAAGGTTAATTAACCATCAATCAAAAATGTCAATGAATGCAGCATAGCCAAACAAGAATATATAACATCTTTAAGTGAAAGTACATATATAAAAACTAAATAAGACATCTATCTTAAAATCATGTAAAAAATGCATATAGAAAATGCATATAAAAATACATATAAAAATATATGTAAATGCAATCTCTCCACTGTTTGAAAATATTTAGCCCAAATAGATATTTGTGTATGGCATCATTAAAACCCATCCTTACACTCAAATTTCTACAACTATCTACAAAGTGAACTGTTCCTAAGGATGAGCTTAATAGAAATTCTATCATTCAAGCCTCTGCCCCTGTCTGCCTGCATTCTGAGTATCCATCTTGTTTCTGATGCTTCTGTCTTGTTGATTATATCATCTCCTCTTTCATTCTCCCTCACATTCTCTATGACCAAAAATATAAACGTATATTGTGGTCCCTCAGCAGAGACATGCTTCACCAAAGCATTGGTTGTATCCAGATTCCTGATGTTTAACAGATGTTCTCTTATCCTAAATCTCAGTTTCCTATTCATCTTTCTTACATAGAAACTACAACACTGGTTGCACAAGGCCAAATATACAATATTTTTGGTATTACAGTTAGATGTCACTTCAAATTTAAACTGTCTCCCAGTATCCGGGTGTGTAAATGCATTAGTAATATCAATCCATTGACATTGGTTACATCTATTGCATGGTTTCATGCCCTTGTGCTCAACTGTAGTTCACACTGTATCCTTCGGATAACAAAGGAGTCTCTTTAGGGATTTTTTGTTCTTAAACAGGAACCTGGGTTCTTCACCCACTATCTCTCTGATTTGACTATTGTGTGTGAGTATAGGCCAATGTTTTTTAATAATGTTCACTATTTTATTGACATTGGTGGTGTAATGAGTGGGGACTCTATGCATACCCCTCTTCCTACCAGTCAGTTTAGATTGACTACCTTGCCCCATTGTGAAATATGGCTTACCAATTGTAGCTCTCAAACCTATAGCTTCATCAAGGACATTTTCAGTATTACTATCTGTATACCCCATTTCTTTAAATATTTCCCTGAGACCTTCCACCTCATCAATAAACACTTCATCTTGTGCTATCAGTCTAGAAACTCTCAGAGTCTGGCCTTTTGACCAGATTTTTAAAAATGTGTTTAAGGTGCATGCTATTTTTATGTAAAAGTATATTCCTATGACAACCTTTCCTATAGACTTTAGTGGATAGTAGCCCTGCATTGGTCCTATAAACCTTCACATCAAGGTAGTTGATTTCATAAAAGACCTAAGATCAAATTTCAAAAAGGATGTACTACTATCCATTTCCTTATGGAATTTCAACAGATCTTCCTTCTCACCTTGCCAAAAAAAAAAAAAATTGGTGCCATTTTTTGTTCAGAATATGTTCTCTCTTCCAGGAGGCCATTACTAAGTTGGCATAACTGTTGGCACTCAAGGTGCCTGTGGCCACCCCATCCTTTTGTAGATATATTTCATGGTCAAAAATCATAATATTATCAACAAGGACCTGCTCCATAAGTAGGCACAATAATTCTATTTGTATGCCACTGTATGTTCCATCCATTGTTAAATACTCTCTTAGCATTTCTAAGCACAACTAATTTGGAATAGAGGTGAATAGGGAGTGTACATCTAGTGTTACCATTAAAAATATGTCTCCTGAATCTGGCTCTCACTCACATAATTAAATAGACCTATCAAAAATTGCTTTGTATCTCTAAGAATACAGGTGTTCTTATTCACTATTGGTCTCAATGATTTTTCCACATACACTGATGTAGGTTCGGTCGCCCAACCTTGTCCTGAGACGATGGGCCTCAAAGGGGGGAATATGGGATCTTTATGAATTTTTGGGAGCCCCTGTATGACAGGCAGAAGGGGATTGGGCACTTTGAAGTAGTTGTAGAAATCAGCTGTAATCCAATTGTCAAGCAGGCAATCATGCAAAACATTCTCCAATTTTTTTAACATAGCTCTAATTGCTTGATTGTCTATAACTTTATAATTAGTCACATTTCTTAACATCTCTTTCATTTTATAATCATAATATTGTTTATTCATAACTACAACTGGGCCGCCCTTAGCTGCTTTTATTACTGTAAACATTTAAGAGCTTGCTATTCATTTCTGGTTAAATTATTAAAATCAAAATCCTTCCCATTTCCTAGCACATCAAAAATCTATTTTTCACATAAACTTGTGAAAATGTCTACAATAGGGTGGCTGGGAGGAATGAATGTACTTGGTTTTCTCTATTCACTAACATACACATCACTATTACTACCAGGTAACAATTTTAATTGCAAATTTCTACTATTCATTTTTAAATCTAAGATACTTTCTGTTACCTCCATCTTTTGTGCAGGGATGGTTTGGGAAAATGGTCAGCAGATTTGTCTGCACTAGTGAAACAGAAGCATCACTGATCCAGGAATTCATGAAAATTGTTCTTAGAAACAATTTTTTGGTATTTAGTGGTGAATATTTTAAACAACAACTCGGTGTCACTATTTCTGTCTCAAGTTCATCTCTCCACTACTAACAAACGTTTATTGTACCCATGCTACCTGAACAATATTGTGCATCTGTGGACCAGCATGGACAAAGTGAGATGGATCTTTATTGTGCAGACTATGGAAAATAACATTTTCATATTTTCTGTAATAAATCATGGACTTGAAAGAAAGTATAAGCTTGACAACACACAGGTGCAGGATGAAACACAGTAGGTAACAAGCACTCAACTTGAACTATACAGCTCTGTGTATTACCACAATTCTGAATATTAATGATATTTGTATATCTGAATGATATTCTATGATTTAGACAGATCACCTACAGGTTGACATGAATTAGTCTGTGCAGGCTGAGAAATTATCAACATAAGATGGACTTTCCAAGAGTTTGTGTGTTTGTGAAATGTTATGGAAGATCTGACATGTTTTGTTGTATTTGCAAATTGCAGCTAAAGTCATTGCCTACCCTATCTCTATCCTTATCAATAGAACCATTTCAGAAAGTAAAATCCCCCTTATATGGAAGGTATCTCACATCATTCCTTTACACAAAGGTGGCACATCAACTGACATTTCCAACTTTAGACCGATCGCGTTACTCTCTCCTATAGCAAAAATAATGGAAAAATGTATCCACCTACAACTTCTTGACCATCTTCTCCACAACAATTTACTTGCCAGCTGCCAACATGGTTTCAGACCATTCCACAGTACATCAACTGCCCTGCTATCCTTCTCTGACTCTATAAACAAAAATCAGAACAATAACACCCTTTCCTCAGCTTTGTTTATTGACCTTTCTAAAGCCTTCGATATGGTCAACCACAATCTGCTTTTAGAGGTACTAAAAGCCCACTCATTAGACACACAGGCACTACTCCAGTTTAAATCCTACCTAGAAAACAGTCATCAAGCAGTCCTCTGGGACAATATGCTGTCAACTCCCCTCCCCGTAAACCTAGGAGTACCTCAAGGTTCCATACTAGGCCCTCATCTCTTCTCAATATTTATCAACGACCTAAACACTACAATTCCTCAAGCCACCTGCATTCAGTATGCTGAAGACTCTACTTTAATCTGCTCCGCCAATTCCCCAGCCACACTCCACACCCTTACCCAGTCTGTATTTAACACTGTTGAAAATTGGTTCATGCAACACTGCCTCCTCCTAAATGCAAAAAAAACAAAATTATTACTCTTTACTCCCACTTGTAAATCACCACAATTTCACTTCACTATAACCTCAAACAATGGGACCACCATAAACCCTGATACCACAACCCGTCTCTTGGGCATAACTATTGATAACAACCTTAGTTATCATGACCACATCAACTATACTGTAAAATCTGTTAACAAAAAAACTAGGTTCACTGTATAGAATCAAACCCTTCCTTACTACTATAGCTAGAACCACGATAGCCCAAACTCATCTGATTTCTACCCTACTGTATGCTTCTGCTATTTACACTAACCTTTCCAAAAGCAACCTTAACAAACTTGCCAATAGCTATAACAACATAGCCAGATTTGCTACTGGCAACCCTTTTAGAACACACCACTGTCTCAACCTCAAACAACTGGCATGGCTAGAACTGCAACACCAACTACTCTATCATCAACTTACTATAACCCAAAAGATACTCTTCCACCCTAATAATATCCCAATCCTCACTAATCTTACTACCCCTTACAAAAATCTTACCACTCTTCGCTCAGCTGATAAACTTCTAGTTTCCACTATTAAATCTAAAAACAAAGCTGGAGACTCTCTTTTTACTAATACAGTTGGAAAGGCCTGGAACTGCCTGCCAAGTGAGCTTTCTACCATCTCTTCCACATATCTTTTTAAAAAACACCTCAAACAGCATTTTAAAACTCACTGGCTCTGCCCCTGCTCCAACCCCGACTGATCTCCCCATCTTAAACATTCCTGCTAATCCCTTTTATGGTACCTCCAGAGTACCATATTGCCACTCTTTCCATGGCCTTTCTCGCTGTACTATGATTTACCAAAAAAAAAAAAAATAAAAAAATAATTACTTTTATATTTGCTTAACATTCATTTGCAATGATCTTAATAATGATTTACCTGTATATGCTTATAGCTTGATATTGCTTTGTTTGCTATAATTGTATAATTAATGCCCTTCTTGGAGCTTTGTTTTCTATAATTGTATAATTAATGCCCTTCTTGGAGCTTTGTTTGCTATAATTGTATAATTAATGCCCTTCTTGGAGCTTTGTTTTCTATAATTGTATAATTAATGCCCTTCTTGGAGCTTTTCTCCCCGGGCCTTTACTGAAAATGGACATGTATCCAGTTAGACTAGCCCGGTCAACAAAATGTAAATAAATAAAAAAATAAAATTGTTTTAATACCTCATTAATGGACTGGGAAACAACAGTATTAGAGTGCACTCTTGAGTACATAGGGCAGTAGTAACTGTACTGATAGTGAGATTTGGCTTTATTGGCCTGAATATAGCCATAAAGACTTACAAAGGAAAAAGTCATGGACATTCAAAAGCCATGAAGCTGAAACACTTTATGTGTTTATAGGTTCATGTGCATATAACAGATGGGCCTCTACTACAGGAGGTTTATGGATTTACACAGTGAATATTCTGGTTTAGGTGGGTCTTTCTTGTGCTTTTGTTTTTTCTTTTACTGAATGGCTTGTCTGTGTGACTTTGTTACCCTTTGGTTTATATAAAACACACACAAACACAATGTGATATGGTATTTTGCCAAACATCACTGGAATTCTCATCTAAGCATATATCGATGGAAAGCTCAAAATGAGCTGAACCATTTTGTTGCTGATACTATATAAGGGTCATACAAGATTGCAGAGGAACAACCCTTTCTATGACACATTGTAAGCTTAAAAAGAAAACATTTTTTGTAATTAATATGAAATATAAAATCTATGCTATTTCGTACAGATTTGTAGAATAATGTGGCATGAGCATGATTGTTTTATACTTTTTGCAATGCTTACCATTTCTGCGATATAAGAAGTTATCTGAGGTGTGCTTTCTACACATGATTTTTTAAAAATTTCTTTAGGATGTAACAAGCCTATTATCATTGAAGCTTTCAGGAAGCAAAGGGCAGAATTAAGCACATGGTTTAGAGGCATGAAGATGCTTAAGCACTTAGTAAATGTAGAAAAACATCCTCACATAAATGATTCAAAGGATCCTAGAGCAGTGCAGGTGTCCTGAATGGTTGAAACATTTCTATTTTAGTACCTGTATACAAATAAGATAGCATAAATCACCACACAGACTACATTAAGTAATCAGTGACATTAAAAAGAAGAACCCATGGGAATGGTTGAAATGCTACAGGAGAAATTATGACTTTCCAGAGTAGCATTTTGCAGGTATTCTGCATCATAAATTCATGCCAGAACATTCTTATGCAATTCTATCATTGGTTGATAAGATAAAGGGTTAAGGAACAGTCTATACCATGGAAGATTTCTGGATATTGACAAGGACTTTTTTTTATTCTCCACTCCGTTTTAGACCCCCCCCCCCCACACACACACACACACACACACACACCATATCAGTCCCTCCTTTCCCTTTCATGATGAGAGCCAGGTTAATTCAGTTCTTAGACATGACCTTAGGGAAATGGGGTCCATTTATTCCATGCGTGAGCTGAGTTACGTTTATTAAGACAATCATTCCCTTCTGAAACAAGACTCAGTGCCACAGCAGGCCGTTGTTTACATGAGACCATTTTCCAGCCTAAATCCTATCCCACTGCAGCTGCCGCTGTCTACAATTGTTGCTTCCTTGAAGGATTCAGGTAAACAAGCCATACAAATAACCAGTGCCTCTGACAAATTTTCATCCATTCTAACAAATAATGATGCACATTAGTCTCCCATATGACTATTGGGGTCATCTTTGTAGCAAATTAGGCCTTCTCCCTCCACACAAGATAGGTGAGCTGGAAAAGGCCATTCCCTCCCTCCCCCACCTTCACATTCCAGTTTCCCATGCTGCTAATTGATCAGGAATCGTCTGTAGTATAGTCAGGGCATCCTGAACACAACTGAGCTTTAGAGCAAAGATTTTGACTCATTCAGATGCATAAAGCTTTAGATTAGTTGCAGGAAGGTGAAAGCAGAACAAGTATTCATTGAAGAGATTGCAGAGTAGAATCCAAAGAGTAATGGAAAGGAAAAAGTTGTTGAAGAATAAAACTCATTACCTATATTTGAAGGAGATGGTTCTGTGACCAACATTCTTCAGTGTTTATATAAAAGATGTTACAGTCAAGATGGAGATCAGAATTAATTTCATGCCTCTACCCAGATGACAGAAAAATGGACAATATCAGAGGCAGTCAGGACAGATACTTGAGAAGGAGAGAAGCCTTGGATGTCACACGGACATTCAGATTCAGTTAAACAAATTCAAACTGAAATATCTGGATAGCAGTAGTATATAAACATTGTGTGACTCAGAGCTTGAGGTGGCAAACAACAGGTCAGGAAAATTACCTACCCATCTCAGAGTCAAAGGTTCATCAAGAATCAAGTGAGGATGCAATAGAAAGACCAACAGAGTGTTGGGCTGCATAGGGGACAGAATTCAGAAAACTTAGAGGTAATTTCTCCAATGTATAAGTTGCCAGTAAGATCATATTTTGGTCTGTAGACACATCTGGAGACTTTACTGAGAATGAGACTAGAGTACATTCCCTGTAAGTGTTTTTTTTTTTTTTTTTTTTTTTTGTATCAGGCTGAAGTAGTGATGAGTTCAGTGAAGCCATGCAGTTGTATACAGTGTGGGAGTGGTTAGAGTTTAAGGAAGCCATTTAGGGTTTAGCTCACCCATTCGAGCTGTTTCCTGGAAGATACTGATTGAGACCTAACAAAGGCCATCATCACTGGAGTGGCTACTTTTAGCTGGGGTAAGTCAAAAACTATGATTCTTAGACTCTTGTGATTATTAACTATCTGAATGGTTGGTACAGATAACAGCACTAACACATTCAACAGTGCAAAGGGAAAGTTGAACATAGACAAGAGAAGGAGAAGAGGGTGCAAACGTGATGTTAGCTACAAAAATCGAGACTAGAATGTCTACACGTCACATTTTGTATATCTGTACTGTATAGAGGATTATGATCAGTCTCTAGTCATAACATAGTTATGTGTATGAAAAATGATTGTCAAGAAATTCACCTCATGAGTGGAGTGAAGAGAAAATTGAGAGGTGAATCTTGGCATTCTTGTCACAAACATACATCAACTAAATTATGATCAGAAAAACATAATCATAGTTCATAGTGAAGGAAACTGTGTGCTCCATGAACTATTATGATTTACAGATTTGAGAGTCATAAACTTCGTTCTACCATGCCGACACTAGGTACTAAAGGACTACTCCTCAGAATGAATGACTTCATAACCTGTTAAGCATGTATCTCTGCTACAGTTGTTTAGAAGTGTGACAAAGCAAGGTGTCTACCAGCTTTTGAAGCTGTTTTGTCATATTCTAGCCACAGTTTTATGGTGGCCAGTACTGTCTACTTATCATACTCTAGTTTAAGGAAAGAGCTTAATAGTTCCTAGATGTGCTGAATAAAGGCTGGTTATGCTCCTTTCTGGAATTAGAAATGTGCATGACAAGCCTTTCTGTATCCCCATATCAGAGTGTAATAGGTTCATAGGTTCATAGGTTCATACTAGGCTATCTGCCCGAGGGCATTTATAAGCCTAGCCCATTGTTTTGTGGCTTACGCCACCCCTTTAGTATGGGGAACTATACCCATTATTTTGCTGTGCCTCTGTCGAGCAGTGACACTGAGGTAATTCCTGGGGTATATCTGCGATCTCCCATCCATTGGTCAAGATTTCTCTTGAACAAGGCCAGCGAGGTGCTCTGCCTCACATGTACCGGGATTTTGTTCCACAGCATAGGGAGTCTTTGGGTGATGAATCTATCCCTCCAGCACGTCCTATTAATAGCCGTGTCGAGGTTTAAGTCTCCCGCCCTTGTGGCTCTGATGGATCTAGATTTTTGAGGTGAAGCATATTCATCAAATCTGGGTTTGACATGGCCTTGTATGTTAGGCAAAGGTCACCTCTGAGCAAGTGTAAGCGACTGAATAGAGCTGGAGTTCTTTCAGTCGGGCAGCATAGGACAGATTTTGAGACCCTTTATCCTTTTGGTGAGGAACTTTTGTGGCCTCTCCAGCTGCTGCAAGTGTCGGGTCAAATACATTCCGAATGGGGCATTGTACTCAATCATTGGTCTGATGAGTGATGAGTAAAGGGAGACTATGACCTCCCTTGATCTAGATGAGAATCCCTTCATGATAAGGTGGGCAATGTAGAAGGACTTCCTAACTACTTTAGCTACATGGGTGTCGAATGACAGACTACTATCAACCTGGGTCCCCAGGTCCCTGATAACTTCTTCTGTGCTCAGTGGATTGCCACCTATTTGGTAGCTAGGGGTAACCTTGTTTTTCCCGAAGGGTATGACTATGCATTATTTGGCATTTAACTTTAGGCCGTGGCTCTGGCACCAGTTATCCGTTTCTATGAGACCCTTCTGAAGGATATCTGTGTCAGATGTGTTTTCTACTATGGCGCCCAGTTTGCAGTCATCTGCAAACTTTGTCAGCCATAACCCTCCTGTGTTTGCTTGTACTTCGGAAAAGTAGATGCCAAACAAGAGTGGGCCCAGGACTGAGCCCTGTGGGACACCACTTGTGACAGGCTTTGAGTCTGACATGGCGCCAGCAACTCTGACCCTGTGGGTTCTGTCACTCAGCCAGTTTGCAACCCATCTTGTGATGTATGGGTTAACATTTAAGCTGATGAGTTTTTCAATGATACCCGAGTGGGGTATTGTATCGAAGGCCTTAGCCAGATCGAGGTAGGCTGTATGGACTCCCTTTCCCTCATCAATGGCTTTGGTGACTGTTTCGAAAAAGTCAACCAAGTTTAAAAGGCATGATCTGCCTTTGACAAAGCCAAACTGGGTTGGATCCAAAGTCTGCAAATTCCCTATGTCTTTATTTATGAGGTCCATTATGATCCTCTCCATGGCTTTGCAGATAAGGCTTGTCAAGCTAATGGGCCGGTAATTTCCAGGGTCTGTGGAGGCACCGCCTTTGTGAAGTGGGACCACAGTTGCAGTGCGCCACTCCTGGAGTGTATCCAGAGGTAAGACTTTGATTAAACAGCTGTCCTAGCTGTGGGTTTAATTCCTCATTGAGTTCGTGGAGCACACAGCCGGGGACACCATCGGGTCCCATGGATGCTGTGTTTTGCTTTGGAGAGAGCAGTTCTCACTTGGGCGCTGGAGATGTTTGGGGGCTGCACTCATTTGGTATAGATATCTCTCCTTTTGGGGAGGGGAGAAGTTTGCACTGAACCTGTCAGCCAGTATGTTGGCAATGTCTGTAGGATCAGTAATCTTCACATCATTTTGAACTAGTTCTGAGCATATCTGGGAGTTTCCTCCTAGGTTTCTAACATAGCTAAAGAAGGCCTTATGATTGTCTTTTGAGTCTTTAGCTATTTTTCTCTCGAAATTTGCTTTGGATGATTTTATGAGAGCTCTTAGTTTTTACTTATAGTGATCAAGGGTGTCTTACCTTTTAAGGATTTTGCTCTATCTTGTAGTAGCTTCCTCCTTTTGTTGTAGAGTTTGTTTATGGCTGGGGTCCACCAGACTGGACGCTTGCCTTTGGTACAAAGAGTCTTTGTTTTGCTTGGGATTGCCTTATCCATGCAGTCCTGCAGGTGCTGGTAGAAGGCGTTTGTAAGTGATTCAGCGGCTTGAGTATTGTTTTCCGCTCGGGGCCTGAAAGGAGACCACACTAGTCTTTAGAAGTGTGAAGTCGGCTTTTGAGAAGTTCTTTACTGTGGTCTTTTTATTTCAGGTGGGGTGGGATGAGGACCTCCAGCGAGATTAGTTTGTGATCTGATCTCACCAGTGAGGGGTATACTTCCGGTGTTGAACATTGTGCTCCCATGTTCGTGATGATGAGATCAAGTATGTTATCTCCTCTTGTGGGGATGGTGACTAGTTGTTCCATGGCATTTGAGTTTATGAATTCCAGGAACTTTTGGGCTAGGGTGTTTGGGCTTGAGTAGTGTTCCCAGTCTATATTAGGGTAATTGAAGTCACCTAGTATGATGGTGTTTGGTGATACATTTATCCCTCTAGTGTTTTCAGGAAGGCCATGTGAGTTTCCTGAGTTTGTGAGGGTGGCCTGTAACATGCTACAATTTGCAGAGCAGTCTTGCCTATGGTTAATTGCACCTGGATGGTCTCCGATGCATCGTGCGTTGCCACCAGTCTTGAGGTGTGGGTGTCCTTGATGAATATGGATACCCCCTCCTTTCTTGGTATAGTCCGGATTTTGGGGCCGGAACGCATGATATGAGGTAAAACCTGATAGCGCTGGGGTGCTCTCAGGAGCCTTGAACCAGGTTTCTGTCACAGCACAGACATCGATGTTCTCCATACTGAGAAGGGCCTCGAGTGCGTGCATTTTGAGATTTAGACTTCTGGCATTGAGCAGCATTACCCTTAGTTTTTTTTCCTTTTTGTGTTCTAGGGTGGTAGGTTTAGAATTTGAGCCTTGCCTAAAAAGGCACTATGGGGTGGCAAGAGCCTTTGCCAATATCCGAATCCCAGGGGTGACAGGTGCAAGCCGTCCCTTGAAGCAGCGTGGCTTGTCCAGCATGTCATCCCAGGCAGACAGATACTGGATCCCCTTTGAATGACACCAGTGTTTAAGCCAATTGTTAAAGCTGATCATCTTATCTCTGTATTGTGGCATCATTCTTGGTGAAGGTAGGATACTGCTCAAGGTCAGGGTCATACCTGCCTGGGCTACATAATCAGAGAGCTCCTCAATGTCTCTTTTCATGTAGTCCAAGGAGGTGCGTCTCAGGTCGTTTACACCAGCGTGGACAATGACTGAGTCATATTTGTACCTGCTGTTGAGAGACCTGAGTGCTTGCGTTATGTGGCGGATTCTAGCGCCCGACAGGCAGCTTACTGTGACCTTCTCCTTACTCAGTCTGGTGAGCGGGACATCAGTGTGTCTGACTATGGAGTCACCAATGACTAGTGTGTCTGGCATTGTGTTTGGCCTTAAGGGCTGTGACTGTTTGACACTCTGACTGTGAGGTCTATGTGTTGCGGGTGTTGTGTTCTGAGGTGGTGGTCGTTTGGGTGTCTGCTTTGGTGGCCTCTGCTGTTTTGGTAGATTTTTGATCAGAGCCTCCGAGTATGTCTTTGTGTGTTTATGTGTATGATTTGAGGTTGTAATGGTACTATGTGAGACTGGGTCTATAGTGTGTGTGGTAACCTTCTCCTCCTGACTGGTCTTGCCAGTCCTATGTTGAGAGAGCTCAGCCTCCAGTTTGGCCGTATAGTTGCATCTCTCGCATGTATTTGTGTTTTGTGGGAGGAGGAAAGGGTTGTCTGTGTACATGAGGCAATTGAAACATTGCCTCAATATTCCCAGGTTCACCAGCTGAGCAGGAGAGGACACTAGCAACTGATCCTCGACATGCTAGAAGGGTAGACAAAAACTTTAAAAAAGATTCCGGGGACGTGGGTGACCGAGAAATGGGGGTTGCCTTTTGGGGTACTATCTATGACAAGAGTGCCGTATCAAGGTAATAAGTACTGTAGGAGCAAGTGCTAGGTTTAATAGATAGAGAATAGTCTACTTGGAGTCAAGTAGAGTTGATCTTTTTAGTTATAGGATACTCTGATTTGATCAGTAGTATAGTTCGAGGAAGGTAGTTTTAAGGGAAAATTTGAAGAGTGGACTTTAGGTAGCCCGAATAGTTTAAACCTGCTTAACCGGCACTGCCCTAGTGTGCAACAGTGGCAGCTCCGCGCTAAATCGCTCTAAATCGCGCTAACGCGCGTTTAGCTCGTTTTATATCTCTGCTGTCCATGTATTGCATACTATTTTTTTTTATCTAGCATACTTTATTCTTTCCACTATTAACACATATTAAGTATAGTTCAGACATTGGATACATTTGTCACCAACACTGTTAAGTACACTCATAAAAGAAAAAAAAGATGTAGTTTATATGACCAGATCAAAACGGTGGTGTCTTGGATGATTTCCCTTATTCTGTGGTACGTCAATCTCAGACTTTCTATAGCAAGGATGTAGACAGCACTGTCACTCATGAAAGCAGATGCAGGGAAGCTAAGACCCCACCCCTCCAGAAAAAAAAAAAAAAAGTATTTTGTGATGTGTTTTATTGGATTTGAAATTTTATATGTACATTTTGAACTCACTGCTGAATCGCACTTCTGAGCATTAATCACAGATGTATTGAAATCAATTTATGAGGCTATAAATATCTATAAAATATTATATACTGCATGCTGATGGAAGTTGTGATTTCTAAACATATTATACTTTATGCAACATTGTGCTCAAAATCAAACAGAACAGCATGGAAAATTTACTGGGGAAAATGTTCATTAGTTCTACCTCTATGAATGTTCAAGGCATAATCACTCAAAAAAAAAAATTGTTCAAGCACATCTGTTCAAAAACGTAAGTTACCTAAGAGCCAGCCACAGACACCAAAAGAAGCATGTTTGCAGAGGGAAGTGTCCTACTTCTCCCTCACTTGCATAAACCAATCTCATGGTTATAAAACAGTGCAAAATGGCAGAATACCAAAATATATTCATAGGTACATACTGAGCATTTCATCAGTAAGGGCATGTGACCTAGTCACAGCAAATCACACCTTTTCCCATCTTATACTGGGGGTATGGAGGGTACTGAATTTAGGCATATTTGCAGTAACCCATCAGTTCATTAAGGTTGCATTTAAGTGGGTCAGGGAAGCTACTTTGATATGAATGGAAAGTTTATTGCAAATGAAAGTCATTCTTTGGGAGAAGCATCTATCCCACAAATGCTGCAGATTTTATTTATGATGCTCTGGAGTATTAGATTCTTTGCATGGGTGTTCCTGGTGTTATAGAGTTTGCAAACATTTAGGAAATCACTCAACATAAATCTGTTTTAGGCCTGTTTGCTAGACAGAGTTCACCCTGTGGAGACTGTATATAATGGAGACTGTAGCTAGAGATTTAAAGAATGATGTATTGGTCATGGTGTTTTTGTGAGTAAATATGGTGGTGTTTTAAATCTGTGTGTTAGATGGGTACATGCTATGGGGGCATTATTTTCATTTGTTTGTGTGTAATAAGAGAGTAGAGCAACATGATGCATTCTTGGACCTGGAAGATATGCATTTGGAGATCATTTGTGCTATGTACATAGCTTTTCTAATGAACATTGATATATGGTAGTCAAAAGAGTGTTCACAGTCTGTCTCATAAATGCTCAGTTGTATGGTAATGGTATCCATTTTAAGAGGTTTGCCTTTTATGTGATATGTCCATGGGCAGCATACCTCACAACTATCCACATTTGCATAAAATGACACAATTTTTGCCTCATATTTTAGGTCAGTCCCTCATCAAATATGTATTTTTTTTGGCAAATCACTGAAGGATGAAGTCACTAAACAACATACATTTGAGTCTCATGCTTCATATCATTTAGAAAATGCATGGTAATGCAAAATCCTATAGCTACAGCAACTTTCTCAGTTTATAAAAGCAACAATTAAAATCTATTCCTTATTTGGGCCTTTGACCTCTATTACTGCCAGCTTTGACCATGTTGATTTTGCTAAGAAATCAAGAGGTATGATGGGTAGTCATTTTTCCCATCAAGCATGATACTACTCTTATCTGCATTGACCTTCAGGTCACAATCCTGCCATCAGTTGTTTTGCACATGTTAGTCCCTCTTGCAAGATCTGGGATACTTCATGAGATTTTTTATGATAGCTTCAAATTTGCAACTATCTGTAGCCTTGGTTAACCAAAATCTCATGATATCAGCTATAGGAAGATCATGCCAAATAAGAGTGACCCCAGAACTGTGCCCTGTGAACCCCACTGGTAACAATCCTTTTAGAAGAGAGTTTGATCTCAGTCCTGAATTGTTGAGTTTGGGAGGTGAGCTAGTATGCTACGCAGTGAGTTGTATAAGGGTTGAAACTTAGTTTGATTAGCTTGTCTATAATGTCTGATTGTCAGATTATATCAAAAAACTTTGGTCTACTCCAGCTTGCTGCGTGTGATGCTTTCTTCTCATCCAAAGCCACTGTGATATTTTTGAAGACATTCTCCGAGCAGTGCTGACATGATCACGCTGTGTAAATCCATACTGGCCTGGGTCATAGCTGGTAAGGTTTGTGGTTATAAGGTTACAAGTATCAGTACTAGTACCATCCCTGTATGGGGAGGGGGCAATCAATGCTGGACTCATTCCTCTTGCAGAAATTTAGTTGACCTGCTAATTTTGAAAAGATTTAGGCATTGTTTAAAAATATGGTACTTTGCCCTGACAAAGAAGCACCCTGGTACATTATCAGATCTCTCAGAGCTAGTGTTTTTGTTGTTGAAAGAGCCTTCACCTTTTCCTTAATGGATATTATTTAGGGGTACAGACCTTGTGCCTTACAATGGGAGGCTGGCAGGGAGATAGAGGGAGAAGTCTGAACTATATTAATCTGTTAATACTGTTCCCTATTTCATTAGGGTTGAACAGGTGGTACTGTTTTGTATCATCTTCATCTGATGTTCTGCATTGTTTCCCAACTTTTTGACATAAACAAAAACTATTTTTGATTATCCCAACTGCCCACAGCAATTTTCAGTTCATACTTCATACTTAGCTTTGGTAGTTTTAATGCTGTTTCTAAGGTCTTTTTTAATTTCTTAAAATTCATTTTGGAGTAATTAGTTTTCTGTTTTCTCCTAAGGGTGAGTATTTCTTTGTGTAATGAAGCTTGTTTATGTTACGGATATTCCAAGGCAGTTTATTCTTACTCTTGATACTGCGTTTGTGTCAAAGTGGGACTGATGTCTTTATGTAGGCACTTAGGTGTCATAATGACTCTCTAGAAATTTGGCATCTTTGGCAACTGGATGCTACAACAGAATCAATTTATATCATCTAATTAAAGTTGATTCACCTGTAAAAAATGCATGAAGATGGAAATCTCTGGAAGCATTTTACATGGAGTTCTGATGGGAAAGATCACAAAACTGGCCACCGGGTTTGACTAGAAATGCTACAATTAAAGGTTTTAAGCAAAATGGAGCTATTGTCATTGCAATGAAATGCAGAACATTTGAGACCACAGTGAGGGTGTACTCAATTTGGTCAAATGATTTTGCATTTGCAAAGTCCAAAGAAGTGGTGTGCAGATTTGTATGTAGACAAAAAAAATGTATAATTAAAATTCCCAAGAATTATAGTATTATGTTCTGTGTTAAGTGCTGAGTGAGTCAGGCATGATCAGATGTCTCATATGTTGAAAATGTCACAGAAGAGGTACTGTGGTTGGCTAGAACATGGTAAGCAATCTTATTTATAGACTCTAGGGTGTAGAGGATTTCAATGCCATTATCCCAACATAATGTCCAGATGAGATGGAATTGTAGAGGAATATGAACACACCACCAGCATTTACAGAGACACACCTGACATGCAATTGATTGTACAATGGTTACCATGGTGGGAATTGGATCTGCCCTTGATATAAGTACTATCAGGGTGGCCTTGGGGCAGACTAAGTTACAGGCAGAAACATTGCCTTGTATTGACAAATGTAGGAAAAGATGAGTTCATTGCTTTACATGGCAAGTGAAGAAAAGGTGGAATGATTCATATGCTTTTTGTTCAATGCCACACTGATAAACCATTCGATGGCACTGTGGCAAAAATGTATTTTTTTTCTTTCCTTTTTAATTCAGCAAATATTACATTTCCATTTTTAGTGGGTCCAGGCCATGGAACACTCATTATATAAAAGGAAAAAAACAGCTTCATCAAGTCCTTCTTGATAAATTATAAGAAAAGACAATATAATTTTAGATGACAAACAACATGAAAACAAAGGGAGCACCTACATTATGAACCACAGTAATTAAATGAGAGTTATAAAAATGAACAAGACATACAATTTGCAATGTTATATAATTTGCTTTGTGTCTGTGTGTGTGTGTGTGTGTGTGTGTGTGTGTGTGTGTGTGTGTGTGTGTGTGTGTGTGTGTGTGTGTGTGTGTGTGTGTGTGTGTGTGTGTGTGTGTGTGTGTACATGTTTTTTTAATAAGTTAATGTTGCTTTGAAGAAAAATGTTAATCAAGAGACTTTTGTAGAAAAATATATTTTCCATTTCTTGAAATACCAGCCAGCAGTGGGTTACAATACGTTTTCTTCCTATCAATTCATATTTAACAGTTTCAGGATTTAAGAAATTCAGACTGACAATTCTAGTTTTTTGTTGTTGTTAAGATGATACATATGCTTTCAGTCATATTATTTAGCCTCAGTTTTTTTCAAGTCATGCCACTTAACCTCTTAGTGCAAGAAATCTGAACAAAGCCTAAAATAATGAGGGGAAAAGGCTCCCAATAGGGAAATATTTTAAATGTTTCTCTTACAAACTTAGACATTTTCTAGAATAAGAAGGTTTGTGTTAGCATGCATTATCTGAAGGATATAAAGTCTGAAACTCAGATGTGTGTCATTATTTAGTGACTTCAGTCATCAGTGATTTGAAAGAAAACCACATATTTTGTGAGGAATAGACCAAAAACATGAAGCAAAAATCTGGACAGTCAAGAGGTATGTTTCAAGTGCGGTTTTTACTAAACCTTCTTACGATTTAAAAGTTGAACTTTTAGCTGACCAGCTGAAGAGATCCAAGCCGGTATAATAATAATCTGAGTCTGTCTGTGTGTGTGTGGGGGGGGGGGGTGTATGTGTGCACATGCATGTATGTGTAATACATCACCTTTTATCCTACCATTACTTCAGTGTATTCTCAGGATTTTCCAAGTATGTGATGTGCTATACCAGAACATATCGACCTAATTATTATGACATTTTTACTAAACTTCTTCAGGCTTTATTCTCAAACTCATCTAATATGTCAACTGTTTTAGTATATGGCTCAGGGAATATTATATACACTTTTTCAAGTGTTTCTATAACATCCTGTAGAGCATAGCATAGCGTGTCATAGTCTATGAGCATGAGTCCCCTTCAAAGAAAAAAAAAATGATCCTTGAGCCTCCTTAAGATAACAGAAAAAGATTCTAGGACGACTCTTATAGAAACATATGTGTCCCTTTAAAGAAGCAGGCCATTTTTCTCTTTCAAATAAACCAAAATACCAAAACTGTAACGAATAAAAAACAAAAAATGGCAAAATGCAGCTACTCTTGAAAAAAGTGACAGGAAAAACCAGGAAATAGCGTAACACTCTCTTTATTGCCGCTTTCGTCCGTGGACTTCTTCAGAATAAAGTAACACATCAAACTCACAGCTTAAATACACATATAATTAGCACTCTATAATTGTAAAAATTACCAATTAAAGTGATCAACACAATTATAAAAACATAAAAATCTATTAAAAAGTAATACTTTATAAAATGTGTAAACAAATCAAATCATTGCTTTTGTTTACTTTAAGTTTTTGATTTTTTAAAAAACATTTCATGTTTATTGACTCATTAAGACCAGGGGAATGATCTGCCTTTAATCTTATTTGCCACTCTGCTTCCTTTTGTAGCAACAGATTCTTAAAATCACCTTCCCTCAAATCTTTATAACACACTTCTAAAATTGAAAATAAAAATTTATGAAAAGACTCACATACCAACGAATGTTTAAAGAGGGCATTCTTGTCATCCTTACTTTTAATTGAATACAAATGCTCTCTGATACGTGTTCTTAATTCCCTGGTTGTCATGCCCACATAAAATGCAGGGCATGATGAACACAGGGCTATATAAACTACACCAGCACTACGACAATTAACATAACCTGGAACTGCAAACACCATTTCTGAAGTACACACTGAAATATATGGACCAACAGCAATATATCTGCACATGTTGCAATCATTGCAACAGTGCATTCCCTTCTTAACTGTGTTAATTTTTAATCTCTCAACATTATGTTGTCCCAAAATATGCTTTAAACTATTATCATTTCTTTGCACAAATACTGGTTTTTCACCTAAAATGTCAAACATTTCCGCATTACCTTTAATGACACGCCAATTTTTTATAATGATGTTTTTAATTTGATTACTGTCTGAATTCATACCAAGTGTACACATTATATTATTATTATGCACAAAATTATTTGTCTTATTGCCACCTGCAATCATTGTATCTCTACATAAATTTAATAATGGTGGAAAATCATTCTTACGTCTACTAAAAATGTCATTAGATATTTGCTGTAACTGTGTTGGAGGATAACCTCTACTAACAAATAAAGAATTGATGAAGTGAAACTCTTCAATGACATCAGATTCCTTTGATGTCATCCGACTGGCTCTAATGAACTGGCCTTTAGGAATATTGGAAATAATATGTGTCGGATGCCCACTTTTATAATGTAGATAACCATTATTAAAAGTATTTTTTCTATGGATGGTACTATGGATCCTCATCTCTTCTTGGTCCCACCTTAGATTGACATCCAAAAAATCAACTTTCTTGCCTTTGCCACCGATAACAAATTTTATATATGTAGATAAAGAATTAATATACCTAAGAAATGCATCATTATCAATGTCACTATGATCTAAAATAAAAAATAAATCATCAATAAAACGACACACAAATACTACTTTAAATCTGCTCATCAACAATGGCATAAATTGTTGTTCCCACATTGCCATAACAACATTTGCGTATGCAGGAGCAGCCGGAGAACCCATCGCTGCTCCTTTACATTGTCTATAAAAAGTATTATCAAACAGAAAAAAATTATTTTCTAAAATTAATTCCAAAAATCTACAAATTAATAAAACAGTATTTGTGGAAAAACCTTTATGATATTTAGACAAAAACTCCTGTACTGCCTCAATACCTTGAACTTGCGGAATGCAAGTGTATAGTGACACCACATCCACTGTGAGCATTATATGTTTGTTAGGATTAAAACAAAATGTAGAAAGAAATGCATTTAATTTGGTCAAAAAGTGCCAAGAATCACGCAGATAGGACTTTTCGTCAAAAATAGTGGGCCCCAATAAAGCATCTATGACCAACGCCAAACCTTCTGTTATTGAGTGGGATGAAGACACTATAGGTCTAAAAGGTGGATTAAGTAAAGATTTATGAGATTTAGGAATCCCAAAAAACACTCCAATGCGCGGTTGGTCTATGACGCAAAATTCATAAAGTTCCTGACTTATGTCACCCTCCATTAAAGCCTCATACAAATATGAATATATCCTGCGTTGGCGTTTATGAATTTCTGAAAGTGAAATAGTGACGTATTCATCCCTATTATTCAAAAGTTTCAAAACACCTACGCTATAAGCTTCTTCAGTCATAATTACTATATTATTACCTTTATCACTCTTCATGAATCTGTATATACCACTCAACGCTTTGAGTTTTTGCAAAGCTTTGTTCTCTGCAATTGTCAGGTTGTAATAACATTTACGTTTGTTACTTAGCATAACATCAATATCTTGTATACACAATTCTTCAAAGGTTTATAAAGTATGATGCAACCTAGGACAAAACTTAGAAGGCTTACAAAATACTTTGTTATTCATAGTAATGTCATGTAACAAAAAGTGTAAATTCAACTTTCGTACATATTTTTTAACATCAACCACAGTCTTTACATAATTGGCCTTAGAGTGAGGAACAAAATTCAAACCCAATTTCAAAACATTCGTCTCATCTGAAGAAAAAACATAGTCAGTCAAATTAATAACACTTAGGTGACTAGAAATTAAATCTACGTTTCGTCCCCCGATGAAAGAGAGTTCAGAAAAGTCCGACTCCTTGTTAGCACAGTTTTTGCCGAGTTTAAATGTTTCTTGTTCTGAACAATGTTAGGTGCCGCAACTTGATTTGATGCAACATCTTGATTACTCCCCACAATCGGTTTATTACTAATGTTAGTATCAGAATCATTGCCACTGACATTGTTAACAAATTCAGAACTAGAACCACTTTCCTTATCAACAGATATGTTGTTATCTGTATGTACAGCTTCACTGTTGGTGTGGACTGACCTCCTGCTGTTAGAGAGGCCTGTGCCTGTGGTGGATACTAACGGTGGAAAATGTTTATCATACGAACGAAAACACTTACTGTTGGTAACAGTTTCTACTCCATTAGTAGCTTGTACATTCTTAACAACAGAAGGCTGGTTAACCACCTTATATGTTCTATTGAATTTGTTACCAGAAACAAAGTTCGTAAAAACAGTATTTGTTTCATATGCCTGTATATCACGTAACAACTTATTGTGCTTCCTATTTATATTCTCGTTAGCAGATTGGTCCAAGTCATGTAACAATTTGTTGAACAAGTCACTGAAACTATCATCATCAAAATGCTTTTTAAAAAACAACTCTAAATTGATAATTTCTTGCTTTAATACTTCCAATTTCCTTGCATTGTTATCGACTAATAACTTAAGGAAATTCAGTCCAGCTTCATTAAAGAACTCAGTCAAAGTCTTAAAAAAAGGGTCGCCTATTTGTACACCATTCGGGCATTTGAAAAAACGTAACCCCTTAGGAATTATTTGCAACTCAATGCAACGTGCAAAATAACAATTCTCAAAGTGTATAGAATTATACCTTTGCAATAATTTGAAAAGCTGCTCACGTTTATCCGCAAAATCAATATGCCATGGCGTGTTTTTGGATGGTACATCTCCTTGTCTACCCAGCGAACCGAACGGATTATCTGCACGGTCGAAAAAATGACTCACCGTCGCTCGACCAATGATGCGTTGTTGATTCATCTCACCGTTCCTAATACTGGTAGTGGTGCCCTTCCTTTCCGTAACCGGTACGTTGTCTAAACAAATAACTGTATCTAGTTCTTGAAAAGAGCCATCCGGACTGGATGACTTTACAGCAGGGCTTTTTATGTTTGCATTCGCAACCAAAATCTGCAATGACCCTTTGATTTCTGTTAATGCGCTGATCAGTAAAGTACCTAGATTCACTTGCTCCGTAGATGGTGTCGGATATATACTAATGTTCAATAAAGGATCCTCAGCTGCTTCTGCCATGGTACAAATCAAACCAATAAACCAAAATACCAAAACTGTAACGAATAAAAAACAAAAAATGGCAAAATGCAGCTACTCTTGAAAAAAGTGACAGGAAAAACCAGGAAATAGCGTAACACTCTCTTTATTGCCGCTTTCGTCCGTGGACTTCTTCAGAATAAAGTAACACATCAAACTCACAGCTTAAATACACATATAATTAGCACTCTATAATTGTAAAAATTACCAATTAAAGTGATTTAATTTCTAGTCACCTAAGTGTTATTAATTTGACTGACTATGTTTTTTCTTCAGATGAGATGAATGTTTTGAAATTGGGTTTGAATTTTGTTCCTCACTCTAAGGCCAATTATGTAAAGACTGTGGTTGATGTTAAAAAATATGTACGAAAGTTGAATTTACACTTTTTGTTACATGACATTACTATGAATAACAAAGTATTTTGTAAGCCTTCTAAGTTTTGTCCTAGGTTGCATCATACTTTATATACCTTTGAAGAATTGTGTATACAAGATATTGATGTTATGCTAAGTAACAAACGTAAATGTTATTACAACCTGACAATTGCAGAGAACAAAGCTTTGCAAAAACTCAAAGCGTTGAGTGGTATATACAGATTCATGAAGAGTGATAAAGGTAATAATATAGTAATTATGACTAAAGAAGCTTATAGCGTAGGTGTTTTGAAACTTTTGAATAATAGGGATGAATACGTCACTATTTCTCTTTCAGAAATTCATAAACACCAACGCAGGATATATTCATATTTGTATGAGGCTTTAATGGAGGGTGACATAAGTCAGGAACTTTATGAATTTTGCGTCATAGACCAACCGCGCATTGGAGTGTTTTTTGGGATTCCTAAATCTCATAAATCTTTACTTAATCCACCTTTTAGACCTATAGTGTCTTCATCCCACTCAATAACAGAAGGTTTGGCGTTGGTCATAGATGCTTTATTGGGGCCCACTATTTTTGACGAAAAGTCCTATCTGCGTGATTCTTGGCACTTTTTGACCAAATTAAATGCATTTCTTTCTACATTTTGTTTTAATCCTAACAAACATATAATGCTCACAGTGGATGTGGTGTCACTATACACTTGCATTCCGCAAGTTCAAGGTATTGAGGCAGTACAGGAGTTTTTGTCTAAATATCATAAAGGTTTTTCCACAAATACTGTTTTATTAATTTGTAGATTTTGGAATTAATTTTAGAAAATAATTTTTTTCTGTTTGATAATACTTTTTATAGACAATGTAAAGGAGCAGCGATGGGTTCTCCGGCTGCTCCTGCATACGCAAATGTTGTTATGGCAATGTGGGAACAACAATTTATGCCATTGTTGATGAGCAGATTTAAAGTAGTATTTGTGTGTCGTTTTATTGATGATTTATTTTTTATTTTAGATCATAGTGACATTGATAATGATGCATTTCTTAGGTATATTCATTCTTTATCTACATATATAAAATTTGTTATCGGTGGCAAAGGCAAGAAAGTTGATTTTTTGGATGTCAATCTAAGGTGGGACCAAGAAGAGATGAGGATCCATAGTACCATCCATAGAAAAAATACTTTTAATAATGGTTATCTACATTATAAAAGTGGGCATCCGACACATATTATTTCCAATATTCCTAAAGGCCAGTTCATTAGAGCCAGTCGGATGACATCAAAGGATTCTGATGTCATTGAAGAGTTTCACTTCATCAATTCTTTATTTGTTAGTAGAGGTTATCCTCCAACACAGTTACAGCAAATATCTAATGACATTTTTAGTAGACGTAAGAATGATTTTCCACCATTATTAAATTTATGTAGAGATACAATGATTGCAGGTGGCAATAAGACAAATAATTTTGTGCATAATAATAATATAATGTGTACACTTGGTATGAATTCAGACAGTAATCAAATTAAAAACATCATTATAAAAAATTGGCGTGTCATTAAAGGTAATGCGGAAATGTTTGACATTTTAGGTGAAAAACCAGTATTTGTGCAAAGAAATGATAATAGTTTAAAGCATATTTTGGGACAACATAATGTTGAGAGATTAAAATTAACACAGTTAAGAAGGGGATGCACTGTTGCAATGATTGCAACATGTGCAGATATATTGCTGTTGGTCCATATATTTCAGTGTGTACTTCAGAAATGGTGTTTGCAGTTCCAGGTTATGTTAATTGTCGTAGTGCTGGTGTAGTTTATATAGCCCTGTGTTCATCATGCCCTGCATTTTATGTGGGGATGACAACCAGGAATTAAGAACACGTATCAGAGAGCATTTGTATTCAATTAAAAGTAAGGATGACAAGAATGCCCTCTTTAAACATTCGTTGGTATGTGAGTCTTTTCATAAATTTTTATTTTCAATTTTAGAAGTGTGTTATAAAGATTTGAGGGAAGGTGATTTTAAGAATCTGTTGCTACAAAAGGAAGCAGAGTGGCAAATAAGATTAAAGGCAGATCATTCCCCTGGTCTTAATGAGTCAATACACATGAAATGTTTTTTAAAAAATCAAAAACTTAAAGTAAACAAAAGCAATGATTTGATTTGTTTACACATTTTATAAAGTATTACTTTTTAATAGATTTTTACATTTTTCTCTTTCCCCAACATATGCAAACCCTTGAAATAATCAAAATTTGACTTAAAACATTTTAATGCTTTTTCAAACACACATCATTACTGACAACTAATTAAATGCATATAACCAGATAACACACAAAATGAATGCTGCACAGTTAGTTTTCGATGTACGACATTTCATTCTTAGGCCTGTAATGAAACATTTCCAAATGTTTTCATTGGTGATGCCCTTTACATTTGAGAAGCACTGCTGTAGTATGAAGGAAGGAGCTCCTCAACTGCTTTCTACTTTGGATTTGTCTCCATTATGCTCACTTATATTTAGACACATTTTTAAAGCGTCTAACATAAGTTGTCACAGAGGAGCAACATATATTATTTTGTGATTTCTTTAGGGGTGACAAGGTCTATAGTTTGTTCGTGCCTGAAAGGCACTTTGAAGGCATACATCTTCTGTTGATATAAGCATGTAAACTCTTTCACTTCACTGGAAGCATTCTCTGTAATTTAGCTCTGTGGCTGGTTGATCAGTCACCGATAAAAAATAAATTCTAACTAAAGAAACATAGAAGTTTCTTGCATTAATATTAGAGACTTGAACATTCTGAAGATCATGCAGTCTCTCACTATCCTGCCATGCTGCTTGAATCTTGGACTTAAAAGTACAAAAAGCTCATTATGGAATCATTTTTTTTTTTATTTTGATATTTGTTTTCTGCCATACTGTCATTTATCTGCAGTGGATGCTATAAAAAATGTATTTTAAATTCATATGCATCTTTAGGGTATAATCTTCTCAAATAGTACTGGAAAACAAATGTTTTATGTCTTGAGCACTTGCAGCAAAAAAATCTCTCTCTCTCTCTCTCTCTCTCTCTCTAAGACTATGTGTAAAGGGAGCACTATGAGTGCTCATGTCTCAAGTGCTTGAAAACTTCTTTCTCAAAGCCAGCAATTCAAGTATCTTGTAGCTTGAGTAGGCTGTGACTCACACTTGAACGTGAGTATGAGTTCAGTTAAACAGCTTCTGCAGCTTGCGAACACATTAGTTGAGTTCAAGAGAGGTAAGAGTGGCAGTTGTGGAGCAGGACTAGGAGGTAGAGGGAGTATGGCTTAGAGCACCAGTTGGGAAAAGAGTTTTTAAATTTTGGGAGTGCAAAGTCAATTTCATGTTTAGGGAGGGAGAGAGAGAGAGAGAGAGGATGGAGTCTTAGGATTAGTGAGTAGTAAGAGATTTTTTTGTTTAGAGTTAGGGTTCTGGAAGGGCTATAGGTTCTTGTAGGATAGGATGGATGTTGGAAGGGCTGAGTAGTTACAGGAGCTTGAGTTAGTAGGAGTTTGAGTATTTGCCTTTTCAAGCAAATTGCAGTGAATACGTATGTGGCAAGCTACCAGCAGGCAAACTCCAGTAGTAACACCATATATGTATATTTATGAGTATATACTCATCTATCAAAATGCACAAACATTGATACTAAGGTGATCACAGCTAACATATCAAAAATCAATATACTGAACAAATAAAAAGGGGAAAAGAAAGATTGCCAAAGGAAACAGTTTTCTTTTGAGACCCAACCACCAATGTTCCTAATAAAGAAAAAAGATAAATAAAATGAATCAGGAAAAGATTAATACATGTTACATAAGCAAATATATTTCACAAGGAAAAAGAAAGAACAGGTGACAAAATACTTGAATAAGATTGTAGGAGAGAATGAAAAAATGATAATGATATTGAAGACTAATGAAGGAGATAAAGTGAGTACAAACTTATAATAGGTAATATCAGTAAGTCAATTGATACAGTAGGACATGACATTTGCAGGTTGTTACAGAGAAGTATGGAATAGGCAATAGAATTAGGACAGTGTGTATGTGAGCATATCAAAATAATAGAGTGAAAGTGTTAGCGAATGGCTTGCTAGGTAAAGAAATATACATGAATTATGGTATAAGATAAGGATGTCCCATGAGTGTAATGCTGTTTGCATTGGTAATGAATGTGATAGCAAGTGAAGTAGTTTACAAAATGAAAGATGCCAGATGTGTGAAGCAAAAGGTAGTTCCAGTAGTTTTGACATACAAATATGATATAGTTGTAGTTGCTTAGAACAAAATATCAAAATATGGATGAGAGAACTATTAGTTTCCCAGAATGAATGTTTAAAGGAAATGGGGATTACCCTTAATAAAGATAAAAGTAAGGGTTTGGGTGACATGGTGAAAATTGTGGGCATATATTTTTCAATGAAGTGTCTTTGCTAGGCATAAAAGTTGGGAAAAGTATGTAGTTATGGTGCAATGGGTGGGTTTAATAAACAAAATGAAAGAAATATGTCTTCTGTGGTGGACATGTAAATTAATATTTGGAAAAAATATTTATTTGGTCAATTCTCTATTAATGGGAGAATAGCATAAATGTCAAATGTTTAGATGATTGAAGAAAAATATGAAAAGGAAATTGTAGAATTGGTGTTTTCTTTTATAAGGAGTTTGAGATTAAACCCAATATAAAAAGAGGTGTGCTGTATATGAATGAAGATGAAGGGGGATTGTGGTTACTAAATTCTGGTGTTTATTTTGCTTCTTAAAACCTGTACAAAATATTAAAGCTGATAAAGGAAGAAAATAACAAATTAATAGTGAGAATATTTAAATATAAGTTAGAAATGTTCTGTGAAATGAGAATAAGAAAAAGAGAAAAAATATATAAATGAAGAAATTAAAATTTATCAAGTATTAACATGGAAAATAAAAATTTACGATACACAGAACAATAGTAAATGTGGTATAATAATGTGCTAAAACAATATTATGTAAATACTTGGGAAAATTATTAGACGTAGATATTAAAGCCATTAAAGTAACGGAAAAGTGGGGTACCAACATTGTACAGTGTCAGAATTTCCTATGGATACTGGTAATAAATAAGTTACCAGTAAGAGGGAATATGCCATATAAAAAGAAAGTTGAAACAAATGTGTCTATTTTGTGGGGAAGAAGAGATAACAGGGCAATTTTTTTAAATGTAAAATAGTGGTGGAATTTTGGAAAAAAGCTGTGTGAAGTTTGAGAATGTTAATGACGTAAACAATATAGATATTAATATGATGATAGATGTATATTATAAGAACAAGAAGAACGAATATGGGAGAAGGGTAGATAAGAATTTTTTTTATGGAATATGAGTTATTTGGAATGAAAAACTGAATGAAAATGTGTTAACTGGGAAATGTATTTTGGCAGATATATTTCAGAAAACAAGGTTATGGTTGTGGAAGGAGTTGGGGTCAATTATGGAAGAATGACAATGAGGATGTTATAAGAAAAATGACAAATAGTAAGGAAAAATACAAATTTGTATACATCTAGCTGCAAAAATGTACATTTTGTAAATATGTAAATATTTAAAAAATGTTTTATGTTTCATTAAATAAAGGGCCTCTACTCTTTTCAAAAGGTACCGTGGGATGTGTTAAAACCACCTGAACTACCACCAACTCAGGCAGATGGGGCATCTGCTTAACATCTCTTCTGAAGGACAGTTCAGTCTTAAAGCTGTTGTGCTTGCTTTATTGGTTTACAATTAAAAATGGATTTTGATACCCAATCAGAGACAATGTGGAAAGGGCATGGTATCTTGCTTAATACAGGAATGGCTTTAGCCGTTAGTAGAAGGAGGTGTCAAATATCAACAGTCTGATGAGGTGTTCCTGAGGTGGGAGTGGAGCTCTGTCAAATAGATGAAATGACCCACTGTGTTAACCATGAGTACCTGAAATGCCCCACTGTATTAACCATGAGTGCTTTCCAGATGGAGGCAAAAACTGCATATTGTTGAAAACAACAAAGCGAGTGTCCCTCACACCAACCACACCTTCCAAAAAAGTCTGTCTGCCTACTTGTATATTTCCATTCACTACTATTAATAACTTAAATGCAGAATGACTCTATTGTGGTTGATAACAACAGTGTCAGTGCCACCCCCCCCCCCAACATACAAACATGCACAGCAAATGGATGGAAAAAATAGTCCATGTAGATTTATTTATCTACTGGTTTCCACCAGTAACTCACAGGCATAGTGGCTGCTTATCTGGAGAGGGTATGGTAATCCTCATAGAGTTTTAGTGGAGAGAGCAAAGGAGTGCCTACCATTTTGTTTCCAAAAAGTAAAAAGAGAGCAGTCATCTTTCTACAACACAACAACCAAAAGCAAGCAATGGCATTATTCTCATACACATACATTAATGGTAACTGCCAGCAGTAATGCAAAGGCAGACCAAATATGCAAGTAGCTGTGGTACATTATGCCCATGAACATGGACAATATAGAGAAAAAGTGGCAACACAAAAGCATTTCAGCTTGTTACAGACAACAGCAAAGGCATTGCCCTTAGCACACACACAGACACAAGTGCACACACACACACACACACACACACACACACACACACACACACACACACACACACACACACACACACACACACACACACACACACACACACTCACACACACATACACACACACACACACACACACACACACACACACACACACACACACACACACACACACACACACACACATGATACAACAGTCCACATACTTGCACATTTATTGCTTAATGCAATCAGCAGCCCAAAGGCAAGCAGGCTATCTGATAGACTAAGTACAGTAATTGTTATTAATAGGCTATGTAGAGATATGTAGTCAGAGAACTCACTAAGATCAACAAAGACTAGGCAAAAACGTGGAAGTTGACTAATGAAAGCACAAGAATATAAGGAAATGCTCAAGGCTCTAATGTGCCTCTCAACTTCTTAGTGCAAGAAATCTGGACAAAGCCCAACAAAATGGGGGGACAAAGGCAAAAAATAGGGCACATTTTTTTAAATATTGATTTTATAAACTTAAAAAGCTGCTAGATTAGCAGGGTTTGTTTTAACATACATTTTTCTGAAGGATTTGAAGTCTGAAACTCCAATGTTTGTCATTATTTTGTGACTTCGATCCTCAAATCATTCCAGTGATTTGCCAGAAAAAACACAAAATTTAAGAGAAACAGAGCAAATATATGAGCAAAAAAATCTGGACATTCTGTGAAAATCTGGACAGTTGAGAGTTATGGGCTCTAACACCAGGAAGAAGAGAAAATAGGGGGAATGAGCCAAAAATATCAGCATCTCGAGATGCTGAAGACTCTAGAACATACATGTGCAAGATGCATAAGAAAGGCTGGTGGTGACTGCAGAAATCAAGGAAGTCATCACGTTATTAGGAAAAATGTGGGATAAAGTGCAAAACAGAAAATATGAACCAGGCTAGGAAATACTAACTGGTCAACAGAGAGGCTAAAAGAGTAGCCTCAACAGCAAAGAACAAGACATCAGATATATTCTTCTAGCATCTAAGTGACTCAGCAGATGGTGCAGAACCTCTATTAGGTTGCTAGGCAAAGACAGAAAGACAAAGAACATATTTATCAGGTGCAATTCATAGCTGATTCCAGCAATAATATACTCACTATTCCACAGGACATCCAGCAATGTCCAAACAGAGGATACCCCCAGAAATTGTATTGTATCAAGCACAGCCTGTAATGAAAGAGGAAAAAGAACCCACCCTAGAAGAATCAAGAATATCACTAAAAAATGAAGTCACAGAAAGCAACAGACTCAGATGAAGACATGGCATATCAAGATGTTTGTTGAATTAGGAAAGAAATGGCTCTTGCTGGTGCTCATAGCAGTATGGATAGAAAGGGGTATCCCAGATGACTGGGGAATAAGCATTATAGAGCCAGTGTATAAGAACTAAGGTGACATTTACAACTGTGGGAATAACAGAGGTATTAAATTCCTGTCACACTGCACAAAAGTGCTGCAGATGGTATAATGAACTGAATGTTCATAGTAGTAGAAAGTAAGATGAGAGATTAGCAGTTCAGATTCAAATCTGGATACTGCACAACTGAGCCGATCTTTCCTGTGAGACAGATAATGGGGAAGTGGGAGATGATGAGAAATTCCATCCTGACATTCCTAAGCTTGGAGAAAGTCTACATCAAGGTCTAAAGAAAGATGATTTGAGTGACACAGTTTCAAAGTACTTTGAACATTGTTTGAATTAGTGAAGGATGTATAAAAATGCCTAGTGACACAAGCAGGAACAGTGAACTTATGGGGGAATTTCCATTGGGAGTTACTGTGTATCAAGGTTCAATACTGAGCTCTGCTGCTGCTGATTGTTGTTTAACAAACAGAATGGGGGACAGATTAACAAAGATGCTGTACGCAGACAATGTGGCATTACAGGTAGACAATAAACAAAAATTTCAACAAATGATAAAAAATGGAATGCAAAACTAAAGACACACGGGATGAAACTGAATACAGAGAAGACAGTTGTCATGGTAGCAAATGGCAATCAAAAGAAGCTAAAAATTGAGACATAAGAGAAAATACTGGAACACATTATTATCTGTATTTTGGCTACACACTCAGGTTAAGTATATACTGTGGGAGTGCATCTAGCTCTCTGCCCATCACATTCTAAATTTTTTCAGTGCTTTACATTGATTCATACTATGGGCTGTGTGATAAGTTTGAAGCTGCTGAACAAGGTGATGCTTTCCAGCTCTTATGTGCTCCCCCCCCCCCACACACACACACACGCACACATTGAAATAGGTGTTACCATGGAATCTGTCATGAATATCTTACTTGTTTTAAGTTTTATATTTCCTTTTGTTTTAAGTTGAATTTGTAGACCTTATAGATTTCCTAATCTGGTCATCCAAACAAAGCCATTTGTGATTGTTTTAACAACTTCTGTTAAGATAAAAAGTACCCCATCAATGTTGGACTTGTATGATAACATTTAAGAAATGGAATCTGCAGAAAGTAACACACAAATAGCAGTGCCCTCAAATTTTACATAATGTTGTTACATTCTTGAACAACTCTGTACATATTACTGCAGCTGGCTTTGAATGAATCACATCTCCGAGATCTGACATGACAGTTTTGTGTTTTCTCATTTATCTTTGGAAGGAGTAGTTCCACTTTTTAAATATACTGTACTCTGCAAAGAAACAATGTATCACTTGTCATACGCTATGTATCATTTTGGCTCAGCTGGTGAACTGCCTCACTATAATTACAACTGTTCCAAATTATAATTCTGGCTACCTATTAATCATAATGTAAAATATGTCAAACGGCAAGTTCCAAAGAACAACTTTAGCTAACTCTTGATACACCCAGTTAGCTTTCTTTTTAGATAAATGTTATACAAAAATCAACACCAATAACAAAAGCTGCTCTTAGAATGTTTCTTCTACGTCTCTTTTCTGTCCTTCACATTGTTTGGAAAAGGCCGTAGATTCTCCACTGTGATGCCATGATGATCTGTTTTAATTTCTGAGCCCCAAACAGTTACTTTAGTAAATCAGCACCCTGTCTTTTTAATGCCAGACAGCATCTGAAACAAGACTAATGGAACTGTATCATAGACATTAACTATACTGATCTGATGACAATGTAATAGAGAACCAAATATCACCCCTCTGCTTTTCTAAAATTAGTTGCATTTTACCTAATACATAAGAACACATAAGTATGATTGGCTATAGGAATTTCACCAGAAAAGCTATGGGAACTCACTGATCAGATGCTAAGTGCACAGACACAAATGGTTAAAATCACCTCTCACTGTAGATTGAAGCATAGGGTTTTTTTCTACAGGGTGATTGCTTTTTCTGCAACAATACAGTGCATTTTAATCTCTAAGTTTGCACTTTATCCACTGTTAGGCATTCTTGCAGTTAATATATATAAAACTTAAAGTGGTATGTTAGATTGCCTCACATATGGCAGGTGCAAGATGCTTGCCTATTCCAATATTTCTGTCTTTGATCTTATTACATTGTAGAGTAAACGAATTGCTAGTCTGTAGTGAGTAAGCTATCTGAACAAACATGCATCAGTTTTTCAGAGAGAAGCAGCTACAACAGGTAGTTTGTACTGTACAGATTGAAACTTGGTTAGGGATGTAAATAGAAACTCTGTAGAGACCCTCTATATTGCGTTTTTTGTTGTAACACTGATATTTCTCTTGCAACAAGATGTACCTAAATATGACTGCAGTTCCTCTACAATGCAACTGAATTGTGGCTTGTAAAATAACTGGAATTGAAATATGCAAACAATACAAGAGAAGAAGAAAAAAATATTAGAAGAAAAAAAAAGAAAAACTGTAGAGAAAAATCATGCAGAGGAATGTAAACATAATGGGCCAGATTCACGATGGCTTGCACGGAGTCTAAGAATAGTGTAAGACTCCATGCAGCCATCATGTCCGACGAGCGATCCAGGAACAGCCTGTAGGGGATTGCAAGAGAGCTCCTAAAACGGCTCTTACACGGACAGGGCTGGGACATGCAAATTGCCTCAATTGCAGTTGAAAGGCATGCAAATGAGGTAGATTTGCAATTCAGGAAATCTGAACCTGTCCAAGTAAGAGAAGTGTTATCTGCAGAAATGTACTCAGTTGACAACTGAGTACCATTCTGCAAATAGCAAAACGGAGCCATGACAGCTCCAAATAAAGGTTGCATCCAGTAGAGGAAGCATGCCAATGGCCAAATATATGGCCATTGGCAATGCTTCCTGATGCAAAATGAAAAAAAATGAATTTAATTTTTTTTGTCCGATTTTCCATGTTTAAGCATAGTGCAGCTTCTCGCAAACAGGCTGCGCTCCAAAAAAACAGAAAAATAAAAATTAAAACCCACAAATGTGGATTTTATGGGTATTTGTAATATACAATGCAAGGCAATGGCAGGCTGAAGACAACATGGCTACCGAGTAGGGGTTGCTAAGGGGGGAACCCAGTCTAAGAGATGTAACCAAGCATTAGTAGGCAATCCTATGCAAATGAGGGTAAGGATAGTGAATTCCAAGTCTACATAGCAAATGAGCACAGTCACTGGAGTGTAAGACTAGGATAAGGGGAGTAACAGAGTAGGATATAGGTGACATCAGGAGGGGGTATGTATGAAAGAAGATAAGCTCATTGGAGCAGAGTGGCATGTGTTAGCTGTCAGTTGCTCATCACTGGAAGAGGTGTGTCATCAGGTATCCTAGCTAAAGTCAAGAAATAGAAGGTGCACACTGTGGGTATCACTAAAGTTTCTTGTAAAAATGCTTGCAACGTGTATGCGCACGTGTGCGCACCTGTAAACCCGAGTAAGACAGTGTGCACACATGTAAGTGTGAGTGTGCTTGTTTAAGCCGGAGTAAGCATGTATAATGCAGTTTACAGTATTGTGAGTGCGTTTGTGCTGGTGTGCATGCATTTAAGCAGGAATTAGCAAGTGTAACACCATCTAAGCCTGTGTGCGCACGTGTTATCACATGTACGCACGTCTGAGCAAGTGTGCACGGCGTTGCCCCCCTGAGGAAATGGAAAGAGAAAAGGAAGCACAACAAACAATAGGAAGTTAACCAGGGAGAGTCAGCAGAGCTAGCAGGTGGAAATAATCAGAATCAGGCAATTACACAGGCAGTAAACCAGCCCAGCCCAGCACTTAACACTCTGAAAACAACTTTTCACCATGTATTGCTTAGAGACACTGCAGCACTGCAGTAAGCTAAGAGAAGTGAATACTGAAAAGGCTTAACTGAGACAAAGAAATGTTAGGGGCTGCCATTGCTGTCATAAACCGACATATGCAACATGCTGAGGGTGGTGACAATGGGAATGCTGCCAACCAACCCCCACTGAGGAGACGGAGAAGAGTGTACAGGCCAAGGGTAACCTACCAGGGGCTACATGAGCTGGAAATAGTGGAGCGCTATAGAGTGGACAGAGACCTCATGTAGCAAATTGTTGAGGTGTGCAGGCCACACCTCACACACAGAACCAACAGAGGGGAACCCATTCCAGTGGAAACCAAGGTATGTGTTGGCATACGAATACTAGTAACAGGTATCTTCCAGAGACCAACTGGTGATATGATGGGGATATCACAGGCATCAGCATCCAGGGTACTGCACCAGTTTCTGGATGCCATGTCAGCACATGTCAGTGATCATGTATATTTCCCCAATTCCCATGAGGTATTGGCCAGCAATATGCGTTTCTTCCAGCAAATAGCGGAAAACCCTGAGGTAGTGAGTGCAATAGACTGCACGCACATATGCATCAAAGCACCAGCCGGTGAGTGGGGTAGGGTCTACTTCAACCGCAAGGGCTTCCCCTCCATCAACTGCCAGGTCATGTGTGATGCCCAGGGCATAATACTGAATGTGTGTGCTGGCTGCCCTGGAAGCTACCATGATTCCCATATCTGGCATCTGATGCAGCTGTACCAGACATTTGCCAATGGGGACATCCCACATGGTCACCTAGTGGGGGATGCTGGCTATGCACTGGAGCCGTGGCTGATGACACCCATCAGAAATGCACACACACCTGAACAGGAACGCCATAATGAGGCACATGCACAAACACGAAATGTAATCAAGAGTGTGTTTGGGCTGCTCAAGTCATGGTTCCGGTGCATGGACACATCTGGTGGAGCCTTGCAGTACACACCAACTACATGTACACAAATTGTCATGGTATGTGCTATGCTACATAATATGATCCTGCGAAAACAGCTGCAGCAGGACCAGCATAGGCCTGGGCCAAACAGCCCCCAACCATTGCCAAGGTCATCACAGGCAGAGCGTGACTCGGAGGAGGAACAACCTGAGCCTGCCCCAGTAGGCAGAAGGAGGCGTGCCCAGTATGCTTTGGCCTTGGCAAAGAGGCAATGCATAGCACATACACTTGCTCAGTAGGAACCCTGGAAATGATACTTCTCTCTGACCCGCACATATAGTAAAAGGGATGCCTAAGTTGACACTACCTGCTTCAAACATGTACAGGGAGTGTAGTATGTGCATCCGACATAGGCAGCCCTGCAGCACCACCTGAGGCATGATTGCCATGTGTCAAGCAATTTAAGGTAGTGCTAAACAGCATTTACCACCATGTAGTATATGCAAACAGAATACACACACCAACTAGTACAACTGTGGTCAGTGTTGAGTAATATTGGGCAATGTCCAGCAAAGTTGGTGAATATACAGCAATGTCGGACAAGCCTGGTCTAAGTAGGGCATAGCAGAACAAAAGCCAACATGCTCATATTTGCTTAACTGGCCCTTAAGCAGTCTGGTCTGCTCAGTATGGAAATGTAAAGCAGTGATGGGCCTCAAACCCAGGATACTGTGCACCATAGTTAAAGTACTGAACCACTAAACCATGACAGCATTGCACTGTTCAGCCAGTATGAAGGGATGTTGATAAGTCTATGCAAAGTATCTCATGGAAACCCTGCAGGCACAGCATAATCCCTGTTGAGTTATGACACAAAGGTGAGTCCTGCAGTAAGAACAGAACTTGACTTCCAACACACACAGTATAAATGTTAATACTGGTCATGTTCACACACATCCAGAAATGTAGTGGACTTCAGATCGCAACATACTGAAAGGTCACACTGGGCATGCTCACACACTTGAATAAATGAGACATATGTCAGGCAACAAAACATGGAAAGCCTGAACTGGGCATGCTCACACACTTAGGCCATGTCTGACTACAGCAGTGTGCCACACATATCTGGCAGTTGCATGTGTTAACCCAGGAACCTCTCACTATCCAGCACGCCCTGTGCACACAGTTACATGACAACAGACACTTATATAATATAGTGGAACCCTGTCATGATCAAACATGTTCCACAGATATCTAAGTTGTTCATAGAAACTGGGAAAGCAAAGATGATAAAGACCTGCAAACAGTATCAGCAATAAATATTGTGCATCCCGAGCAGAAGCATAGGTTCAGAGGTCGATAGCAGGCTATCTGCCCTAGGGTATGTACAAGCCTAGCCAGAGTGTGTTTGGCTTTTGCAGCCCTGTCAGAGTATTACACTGTGCCAGTGAATAGTAGGTCACACAAGATAGCCCATGTACGTTTAGGCTAGTGTGCCTCTGTGTAGCAGGGACACAGAAGATATCCCATGGGTAAACATACGAGCACCCATACAGCCATCAAGATGTCCCATGTAGGTGGTTAGTGGGTGGCTCTGCCTATGTGAAACTGTGATCACAATCTGGAGTGAGTGGAGGCCCTGGGATAAGAATCTGTCCCTCCAGCATGTCCTATTAACATCTGTGCTGAGGTATATGTCCCTGGAGTGTGTAGCTACAAGGGAGTTGGATTTCCTGAGGTGGATGGAGCATGTCTATTAATTCTGGGTGGGGTATTACTGCAAACAACAGGCACACATCATATCCGAGTAGGTGGTAAACGAATGAGTAGAGCTGGAGTTACTGCATCTGAACTGCGCAGGTCATCTGCTTGGTGCGGAACTTATAGGTTCATAGGTTCATAGGTAGATACTAGGCTATCTGCCCTAGGGCATTTATAAGCCTAGCCAGAGTGTATTTGGCATCCGTCTTCCTATTAGATTAGTCTACTGTGCCTCTGTAAATTAGGTCACAGAAGGTACCCTTTAAGATTAGTTTACTGTGCCTCTGTCTAGCAGGGACACAGAAGAGATCCCAGGGGTGAATTTGCGATTTCCCATCCATGTGTCCAGATTTGGCTTGAAGAGGGTCAGCGAGGGGCTGTGTCTAATATGAATTGGGAATCTATTCCAGAGTGAGGGGAGCCTCTGGGAAATGAATGTGTTCCTCCATCATGTCCTTTTTATTCTTGTGCTGAGGTTTAAGTCCCTGGAGCGTGTATCTTTAAGGGACTTGGATTTCTGAGGTGGAGCATGTCCATTAATTCTGGCTTTGACATGGCTTTGTATGTCAGGCATAGATTGCCTCTGAGTAGGCGGTAAGCAACTGAGTAGAGCTGGAGTTTCCTTAGTTGAGCTGCATATGACATCTGTTTGTAGCCCATGATCCTCTTGGAGAGGTACTTTTGGGTCTCTCCAGGTGCTGCAGGTTTCGGGTAAAGTACATCCCAAAAGGGCCATTGTATTTAAGTATGGGGCTGATGACTGACGAGTAGAGGGGCACAATGACCTCTCTTGATGTAGATGCGAACCCTTTCAAGATAAGGTGGCATATATAGAAGGTCTTTGTAACCACTTTGGCAATGTGATTATCAAAGGAGAGATTACTATCTACATTGGTCCCCAAATCTCAAATTACTACTTCTGTACTTAATGGATTACCACCTATGTGGTAATTTGTGTGCACCTTGTTTTTCACAAAGGGGATGACTATGCACTTTTTAGCATGTAGCTCGATCTTGTGGCTCTGGCACCAAACATCCATCTCTGTGAGACCCTTCTGGAGGATGCTTGTGTCAGCTGGAGAGTTGATTATGGCCCCCAGTTTGCAGTCATCTGCGAACCTTGTCAGCCGTAATCCCCCAGTGTTAGCCTGAACCTCAGAGAAGTATATACCGAACCAGAGAGGTCCCAGAACTGAGCCCTGTGGGATGCCACTTGTAACTGGTTTGTATTCGCACATGGCACCTGGGATTTTGATCATGTGGGTTCTATCCCTGAGCCAGTTTGCAACCCATCTTGTGATATAGGGGTTGATATTTAAGCTGTTAAGCTTATGTATGATTTCCGAGTGGGGTATTGTTTTGAACATTTTTGCGAGGTCCAGGTAGGCTGTGTGGACTACCTTGCCCTCATCCATAGCTTTGGTAACTGTTTCAAAGAAATCAACTAGGTTTAAGAGGCAAGATCTGCCCTTAACAAAGCCAAATTGGGAAGGGTCCAGTCTCTGAAGGTTCCCAATGTCTTTGTTTATGAGTTCCATGATAATAGCTGTACAGACCAGACTAGTCAGGCTTATGGGGCGATAGTTCCCAGGGTCTGTTGTGGCACCACCTTTGTGGAGTGGAACCACTGTAGCTGTATGCTATTATTAGGGTACATATCCTGTAGTAAGGCTAAGTTTGATCAGTGATTTAATGTGAGGGTTCAGTTCTTCTTGGAGCTTGTGTAAGACACAGCCTGGGACACCGTCCGGTCCCATAGCTGCTGTGATTTTTGCTTTGGTGAGGGCAGCCTTCACCTGTGCATCTGTGATGTCAGGGAGGTTACATTCAGTTGGGATAGGCATTTGTTCCTTTGTGGGTGAAGGGGGGGGGGGGTTTGTGCTGAATCTGTCTGCCAGGATGTTGGCTGCCTGTAGTTTCGGTATATTTTGTACCGTTATGCAACAATTCAGAGCATATCTGGGAGTTTCCACCCATATTATGGACATAACTAAAGAAGGACTTGTGATTATCTTTAGTGTCTAGGGCAATTTCCCTTTGGAAACTGGCCTTTGATGATTTTATGAGGTATCGAAGTTTCTTGCTAATACTGATCAGAGATGCCTTCCATTTTTGGGATTTTGCTCTGTCATGTAGTAGCTTCCTCCTTCTGTTGTATAGCTTATTTATGGCCGGTGTCCACCAAACAGGTCTCTTGTTTTTGGAGGAGTGAGTCTTCATTTTATTTGGGATAGCACGATTCATGCATTCCTGCAGGTGCTCATAGAATGCATTTGTAAAGGATTCTGCGGATTGGCCTGTATTATCCTCTGGCCCGTGGGCTTTGAAGGATTCCACCTCAGACTTGAGAAGTGCAAAGTTGGTGTTTGAGAAATTCTATACAGTGATTTCCTTGGCTGGGGGTGGGGACAGGATATGGATGTCCATGGAAATTTGTTAATGGTCTGATCTTACCAATGAGGGGTTTACCTCTGGTGTGGAACATAGAGTCCCCATGTTGGTGATGACCAGGTCCAATATGTTGTTCCCTCTTGTGGGAGTGGTGACCAGTTGTTCCATCGCATTACAGTTTATAACTTCAAGGAACCATTGGGCGAGTGTGTTTGGGCATGAGTAGTTGTTGCAGTCAATGCTTGGGTAGTTGAAGTCACCCAATAACACAGTTTTAGGAGAGACCTTGATATTCTCCATTGTTCACCAAATACGAAAATAGCAGCCCAGACTGAAAAAATAAGTGTCTTTATTACGATTCTGGTACCTCGTCCTTCGCCTTCAAATGGAATAACTAACATTCTCAGAAACAAGTCTATATACACCACCAATAACTTCATTAATTAACATCAATTAATCAATCAACATTTTTTCAAATTTTTAAAGCCATAAAACATTGTTACAAAATAACTAAACTCCTGTGTTTATACCAAATATTTATATACAATTCATACATTAACTATCTTATAAACATTCATAACATACATTGTAAATATATTTACACTTCTAAATTCATTCCATTTGGATACAAAGTATTGAAATTAATAATGTATTTAGATTCCATGTCTATTAACCTCCTTTGAAAACTATGATCTGCCCCTCATGGGCCATAGGGTTTAGCTAAAACACTAAATATCAAATCTTTCATTGCACCTCCATGTTGTTCGTGAAAATGACTGGCTACCGGACTATCGAGCCTCTCATTCCTGATATCTCCTAGATGTTCCAATATTCTTAATTTTACCTTTCGCTTGGTTTGCCCTATGTACCATTTTCTTTCTGGACAGTTACACCCTATTATATAAATGACCCCAAATAAATTACAATCAAAATGATCAATGGCATTGTATAAAATGCCATTGATTCTAGGCCCATCTAAATTTTTAATATTATTACATACCTTACACCTACCACATGGATAAGCACCTGCATTGGTCACTTTCTCTCTTCTGCCTTTATATCTAACCAGCTCCTTCAAATTTTGAAGTCGACCATAAGAAAAAAATACTTCATTAGGAATAATATCTTTCAAGATATCATCATTATTAATAATAGGCCACATATTCAACACCAGTTTTCTTAAAATAGGGAAAAAAGCTGAAAACCTATTCACAAAAAATATTTTATTTTTTTCACTAATTCCTATTTTCTCATACTTTTCCCCTTTTCTATATTTTCTACCTACATAACTATCTGCTTTAACTGGTGAAACATGATATACTAACCCCATTTATTTTTCTACTTTCGCTCTAATAGTCATGATTCTATCCTGAGAATATCCTCTAGCACTCAATTTCTCAAAAATTTGATCAAATTCCACTTTGATCATATCTTTTTCTGAAGTATTATCCACTATACATTTAAACTCCCCAAATGGTAAAGATTCAATTAGATGGAAACTATGCATACTTGACACATGTAAAAAATTGTTAACCGCAGTGGTCTTATGAAAGGGTTTATGCTGTATTCCCCCATCTGACCCTACATAAAATTCCACATCTAAATACTGAATTGTTTTTCCACCTGTTTTAAAAGTGAAATCTAAACCACAGGGGGTAGACTTCAAACTGGAGATAAATTCCTCAAATTCCATGGGGTCCCCGTTACATAAAAATAAAAGGTCATCAATAAATCTTTTATATTTGACCACATTATTCTGAAAAAAGTTATTTAAATAAACAAACAAATTTTCAAAGTGCCCCATGAAAATAATGGCATATGACGGAGCAAAACAGGCACCCATTGCAGTACCATCCTTTTGTAAAAAATATTTATTTTCAAATTCAAAATAATTGTGTGTAAGACAGAATTCTAGTAAGCATACAATAAAAGAAGTCCACGGGCCTTCTCCTAACAATCTACTAACTGCTTCCAGTCCCCATGGGGGGCGGATCATAGTTTTCAAAGGAGGTTAATAGACATGGAATCTAAATACATTATTAATTTCAATACTTTGTATCCAAATGGAATGAATTTAGAAGTGTAAATATATTTACAATATATGTTATGAATGTTTATAAGATAGTTAATGTATGAATTGTATATAAATATTTGGCATAAACATCGGAATTTAGTTATTTTGTAACGATGAAGTTTTATGGCTTTAAAAATTTGAAAAAAAATGTTGATTGATTAATTGATGTTAATTAATGAAGTTATTGGTGGTGTATATAGACTTGTTTCTGAGAATGTTAGTTATTCCATTTGAAGGCGAAGGCCGAGGTACCAGAATCGTAATAAAGACACTTATTTTTTCAATCTGGGCTGCTATTTTCGTATTTGGTGAAGTTTTATTTTATTATTCTCCAGTGTTCTCAGGAAAGCCAAGTGGGGTTCCTGTAATAGGGAGGGTGTTCTGTAGCAGGCTACAAAATGAAAGGCAGTTTGGCCCGCTGTTAGTTGCACATGGATGGTTTCTGATGCTTCATGCAGTGCCACTAACCTGGAGGTATAGGTATCTTTGATGAATATAGATACTACCCCTCCTTTTGTGCTTTGGTCCGAGTTTTGTGTGTGAAACGCATGGTATGAGTTATAACCTGGTAGTGCTGGGGTGCTCTCAGGAGCCTTGAACCAGGTTTCTGTTACTGCACAGGCATCGATATTCTCCATACTGAGGAGAGCCTCAAGTGGGTGCATCTTGAGGTTTATACTTCTGGCATTGAGTAGCATTACCTTTAGATTTTGTATCCTTGGGTTGTCTATGGAGGTGTGTTTGTCCTTTGAGCCTCACCTAAAAAATGCACTATGGGGGTGGCAAGAGGCATGGCCAGTATACGAAAGCCTAAGGGTGACAGGTGCAAGCCGTCCCTAGCGAAGCAGCATGATCAGTTTCAACAATTGTCTACAGTATTGGTGTCATTCAATGGGGATCCAGTGTCTGTCAACCTGGGATGACATCACTCAATCTAGATGTGAAACCATATGGGATAAGGTTGCTTATATAGAAGGTCTGTCCAACCACTGTGGCAACGTGAATGTCAAAGGCGGCAGTACGAACAAGTCATATCCTCAATCATCTAACAACACCTACCATATGTAATGGAGTACTACCTATTTGTTAATGCGTGGGCATGTTGTTGTTCCCAAAGGGGATGACTATGCAACTAATGGCATTTAGCTGTAGGCCATGGCTCAGGAACCAGTCATCCATCTCTGTGAGACCCTGTTGGAGTATGCATGTGGCAGCTGGAGAGGTGATCATGGCACCCAGTTTGCAGTCAAGTGTGAACAAGGTCAGCCATATTCCCCCTGTGGTAGCCTGTACATCAGACAAATATATACTGAACAAGAGAGGTCCCAGGACCGAGCCGTGTGGGATGCCACATGTAACTGGTGTATAGTCAGACATGGCACCTGCAAGTTTGACAATGTGGGTGCTATCCCTGATCCAGGTAGCAATCCATCATGTGAGATATGTGTCCATATCGATGCTGTTGAGCCTATGCATAATGGCCCAGTGGGTTATTGTGTGGAAGGGTTTAGCAAGCTTCAGGTAGGCTGCGTGTACAACTGTCCCTATGTTGATGGACCTGTTAACTGTCAAAAGAATACAAACATGTTCAAGAGGCAAGATCTGCCCACAACAATGCTGAAATGTGTAGGACACAGTGTCTGTAGTTTCCTGATGTCTATGTGTAAGAGTCCCATGACAATATACTCCATAGCTTTGCATAACAGGATAGTTAGGCTTATAGGGCAATATTGTCTGTGGTCCGTTCTGGCATCAACTATGTGGAGTGGGAACACTGTTGCTGTATGCCATTCCATGGGTACATATCCTGTAGTAACTCCAATATTGCACAGTGATGTAATGTGAGGGTTACGTCTGTCATGAAGCTCATGTAAGATGCAGGCTGGGACACCAACTGGTCACATTGATGCTGTAATGTATGCTTTGGGGAGGGCAGCACTCACCTGTTACTGTGTGGTGTCAGGGAGGTTACACTCTGTTGGGATGGATAGTTGCTCCCTAGGGGGGATGGGGGGAGACATCTGCACTGAACCTGTTTGCCAGGATGTTGGCTATGCCAGTGGGTTCAGGGTAAGTGTAGTCAGTATGCAATAACTCACAGCATAACAGTGAGTGTCCACCCAGGTTCCTGACCTAACTGACGAAGGCCTTGTGATAGTCCTACTTGTCTGGTGCAATTGTCCGTGAGAAGAAGACCTTAGATAAGTACATGAGTGATCATAGCTGTCTGCTAGTACAGATCACAGATGCTTTCCCCGTCTGGGATTGTGCTCTATCATGTAGTAGCTTCCTCCTGACATTGTACAGCTCATTAATGGTTGCTGTCTACCAGACAGGTCCCCTGCCATTGGAGGAGTGAGTCTTGTTGTTATTTGGGGTAGCACAATCCATGCAGTCCACTAGGAGTCCATAGAATGTGTATGTAAAGGATTCAGCAGTCGGAGCTGTATTTCACACTGTCTCAAGGTCTCTGAAGGATACCACCTTGCTTTGGTGAAGTGAGACGTTGGCTCATCAGAAGTTCACCAAGATTACCCAGGATGGGTGTGTGGAGTGTATATGTATGTCCAGTGAGATAGATGTATGTTCCGACCTTACCAATGAGGGGTATATTTCTGGTGTGTAACATAGAGTCCCCATGTTGGTGATGATCAGGTCCAATATGTATTCCCACTTGTGGCTGTGGAGACTGGTTGTGCCATAGCATATGAATGTACAAATTGTAGCGACTGTAGGGCGAGGTTGTTGCGGCTTGAGTAGTATCCCCAGTCAATATTCATGTATCTGATGTCACCCAATATAATGGTGTTTGTGGAGACCATCATATCCCCCACTGTTCCCAGGAAAGCCGAGTGTGGTTCCTGAGTATGGGAGGGTGGTCTGTAGTAGGCAACAAACTGAAAGGCAGTTTCGAACAATGGTAGTTGTATATGTATGGTCTGTGATGCTTACTGCAGTGCCACTAACCCGGAGGTGTGTGTATCTGTGATGTATAGGGATACACCCCTAGTTGTGTTGTCCATTCCAAGTCCTGTGGTCAGGAAGCATGGTATGAAACATAACCTGATAGTGCTGGTGTGCATATGTGACCCTGAACTAGGCGTCTGTTAGTGCACATATATTGCTATCCCCCATACTGAGGGGAGTCCTGAGTGGCCGCAATATGAGGGTAACACATCTAGTGTTGAGCAGCATTACCCTTAGTGTTATTTAACCTGTAATGTCTATGTAGGTGGGTTTGTCTTTTGAGCCCTGCTCAACAAATGCACTATGGTGGTAGCAAGAGCCTTAGCCAGCATTCAAAGGTCCAAGGGTGACAGGTGCAAGCTGTCCATAGTGAAGCTACGTGGCATGTTGAGCATGCCACCACAGGCTGACAGACACTGTATCTTATATGAATGACACCAATCTGTTAGCCAAGTGTTAAACGTGATATGTTTGTCTGTATACTGTGACATCATACTTGGTGGGTGTAAGATGCTAGACAAGGTCAGAGTCATACTGGCCTGGGCTACATGATGACACTGTTCCTCCATGTACCATGTCATGTGGTCCAGGGAGTAACATCTGAGGTTTTACGCACCAGCATGGACAGTGATGGTGCCAGTCCTGTACTTGCTTTGTAGTGACCTGACTGCATGTGTTATGTGGCAGATCCTGGCACACGACAGACAGCACAAAGGGACTATTCCCTTGTATGGGCTGGTGAGTGGTACGTCAGTGTGTCTGACAATAAGTGTCGCCTATCACAAGTGTATTATGTGTGTTGAGCAGCCCGAAGGCAAGTGACTGTATGGCACACTGACATTGTGAACTATGTGAGATGTGGGAATTGTAGTGGGGTAGCAGTTGTGTGTGTGCCTGCTGTGGAGGTCTCTGCTGCTTAGGCAGAGTTCATTTACAGCATCCGAGCATGTGTATGTGTGATAATGTGGTTTGAGTGCTGTCACCAGAGGATAAGTGAGACTGATATGTGGTGTGTGTGGTTATCTTCACCACCTGATAGACTATGCCAGTCATGGGTCGAGAGAGTTCAACACCCTGTATGTCTCTATAGGTGCATCTCACACATATATCTGGGTTTGTTGTGAGGAGGAGAGTCTTGTCTGTGTACATGAAGCAGATGTGACATTGTGTCTACATCACAATATTCACCAGCTGGACTGGAGAGTGCACACAAAGCCGACCCCTGGACATGCCGGGATAGCATCATGACATACTCTGTAGCCAGATGGCAAAGGATCAGTAGGGTGTTAAGTGTGTAAAGGAGTATAACAGGGATTAGTGCTCAGGTTTGTTGGTGTTCTGTAGAGTAGCTGAGAAGGAGTTCAGACTGAATCATGACACCTCCGACAGCTATGTCATATATAGCAATGTACACACATATATGTCATTAATCAGGGCCAGCTGTACCTGACTGACAATGCCGACATCCTGACAGACAGGCCCATATATACATACCCACCTCCCACAGACGATAGTCCATATCATCATACCAGGAGATATCATATGTAGAATGGATGAACAGCTACCCCCAATGCTAAAAGCATAGCAGTAAGTGGACTACATTGATTCCCAATATGTGTCATGCATAAACTACAGAACAAACAGATCCTGCACCTGAACAGTCAGCTGAACCCCCCCCTACACAGGATGTGGAACCGTTGAATGTGTTACAGCAACATATGGCACTCCACACAAGTGTTGGTGCACAACACACCATGGGATGTACAGTCCAGTATGCCTATGAAGTATGATCTGCAAGCCATGGAGTCCATCATGGTTGAAGTTATAAACCGAGCTATTGCAAGCTGACATACACACAACCCTACTAACTGTGGTATGTTCATGTGTGGATCATGGTTCCCAAACATTCCTGGAATGGCATAAAACAAAGTGTACACACATTACCATGTCCAGTCTGATGATGTCACCACCCTAGAAATACAGACGGAGAAGGGAAACCACCTAGTAAAGCAAATAGCGCGCTGCACTAATGTGTCTTTTTCTCTAGTATCATAACCTAGTTAAGTAGGGGTTTGAATCCTGCAAACGCTGACTGTGTGTGGGGGATGTGGGTGCAATTCTATTTGAAAGGAGTGGCCTTTTTGAAGACTGTTAAAACACACCACAGATGTACATTCCTCTTTGGAAAGACTGATGATGTCACCATCCAAGAAATACAGATGGAGAAGGAAAACCACCCAGTAAAGCAAATAGCGCACTGTGCTAATGCGTCTCTCTGTAGTATCATAACCTAGTTAGGTAGGGGTTTAAATCCTGCAAATGCTGACTGTGGGGGGGTGTATGTCTGTGCAATTCTCTTTGAAAGGAATGGCCTTTTTGAAGACTGGGAAAACACACCACAGATGTACATTCCTCTTTGGAAAGACTGATGATGTCACCACCCTAGAAATACAGACGGAGAAGAAAAAACACCCAGTAAAGCAAATAGCGCGCTGCACTAATGCGTCTCTCTCTAGTATCATAACCTAGTTAGGTAGGGGTTTAAATCCTGCAAACGCTGACTGTTTGTGTGTGGGGGATGTGTGTACAATTCTCTTTGAAACGAATGGCATTTTTGAAGAATGGGAAAACACACCACAGATGTACATTCCTCTTTGGAAAGACTGATGATGTCACCACCCAAGAAATACAGATGGAGAAAAAAAAACACCAACTAACGCAAATAGTGTGCTGTGCCAATGTGTCTCTCTCTCTAGTATCATAACCTAATTAGGTAGGGGTTTGAATCCTGCAAATGCTAACTGTGGGGGGGGGGTGTGTGTATGTGTGTGCAATTCTCTTTGAAAGGAGTGGCCTTTTTGAAGACTGGGAAAACACACCACAGATGTACATTCCTCTTTGGAAAGACTGATGATGTCACCACCCTAGAAATACAGACGGAGAAGGGAAACCACCCAGTAAAGCAAATAGCGCTCTGTGCTAATGTTTCTCTCTCTAGTATCATAACCTAGTTAGGTAGGGGTTTGAATCCTGCAAACGCTGACTGTTTGTGTGTGGGGGATGTGTGTACAATTCTCTTTGAAAGGAGTGGCCTTTTTGAAGACTGGGAAAACACACCACAGATGTACATTCCTCTTTGGAAAGACTGATGATGTCACCACCCTAGAAATACAGACGGAGAAGGGAAACCACCAAATAACGCAAATAGTGTGCTGTGCCAATGCGTCTCTCTCTAGTATCATAACCTAGTTAGGTAGGGGTTTGAATCCTGCAAACGCTGACTGTGTGTGTGTCACTCTTGATCAATGCTATGTGGGTCTTGCTTTTACTATGTTATGGCATATTATTATTACAACAGTAAGTGCATTGCACACATCAGGTATATGTGTTGCAAATATATATGTGTACATGTTCCCTTAATCAGTACATAGGTGTGAAGCTTGCATACTACATGAATACATTTGTTGCCATTGACAGGTTGTGCCGCAGCTTCTCAGATCGTAGGTCACATATGTATGTATGTGCCAGGCCCATCCACTGTTGTGATTTGTGGCCAAGGTCATCTGTGCCACACACACACCCATGACAGTTACTTTACAGTAGTGTGAGTGAGGGTATATGCCTGGGGTATATGTCAGGCATGTTCATACACAACCACAACTGCCAATAATGGACAGTCTTTATAGGTGTACAACCGCCTTGTGTATATGCATCCAGGCCTCCAATGTCTCATGTGACACACCTTGGGACTCCACAATACCTATGCATATGTGGATACCAAGGGGCACATGACATAACATTAGGCTGTATGTACACATTGGTACCCAACATACATGTTGAGGGCTACCACCTATGTGGTACTGACGGGATAGTAAGTATAGTACATGTGGATGACTATGCCATAGTCGGCTTACTGTTATACAGCATGTATCACATGACAGGCATCTGTCTGTATGATACCCTTGTGTAGGATATGTGTCCCATCCAGGGAATGGATTGTAGGCCACTGCATGCATTACCAGATGTGGATGGACACATCCCTAGTGTGTTTGCATGTACCTAAGGGGGCTATATGCGAAACAGGTGTGGACACAGGAATGGGTGGTGGTAATTACCACTGGTTAGTGTTATAGTGTAGCACCAGAAGGGTACAACTGTTACTGAGTTCCCTATGACTGTGTGTTATTTGTCAGGACAACATCCAATGATTGCTTATAGTCATGCTGTTGAGGTTATGTATACTACCAGACTGCAAATCATTGACAGATACTAACAGTATCACCCACAGCATGGTGTCTACCCATGTCATACACACATGTCTACCCATGTTAGTACATAACTGTAGTAGAATGCATACTGGTCATTGAAAGATACTGTGACATGTTCACTATGTGTACATCAGGGTATGCTACATGTCCCATGTGTCCACTATGCACGTACATACAGACAATGCACACCCACCATGTTCACAGATGTACACTTGCTAATCTGTACTGCACACATCACACATATACTGTCCACTCACTAACACATGCTGGCAACACATTACACGTCAGCCAAGTGGCACATGGGTGGGCAATACATAGTCAGACCTAACAGTGGTGTAAACAATGCTACATTGACAATCAGAGCTTTGATGAATAATTTCTGCTGAGATATACCTACAAGGATGTCATTACACTTTCCTGTTGACAACTTGCTAATATTGCTACACTGCTATAGTGTCACCCTGTGCATCAGCACCATGTTAGCCTGTTCCTCCATCAATGTTACAGATGACAGGAGGTGACACAGGTATCATCATATGCACAGGGCATTTTGTTGTTTGCCAGAGCCTGACATTGACCCATCCAATCGACATGTGTATGTGTGTGTGTGTGTGTGTGTGTGTGTGTGTGTGTGTGTGTGTGTGTGTGTGTATGAGGGACAACAGTACAGCATGGGCCAATGTTGATGTAATGTGTGTGTGTATGTGTGAGCCCTAGTTGCTTGGTTAATGTGTGTGTGTGTCTGCATGCACACAGCTCCACCATGTGGCTGCCATATACAGTAGTTTGTGGGACAGCCACAGACTGTACCTGCTAGGCCGTACAGATTACTGTCTCCGGCCACAGACACAGTACCTCTGCCTGGCAGGGGTGCTATGGACAGTATCGGGTACCAACCCTGACTGGGTACTGTCCTCAGAGGCAGAGGTGGATGACTGGACCCATGTCCCTGCTGGGAATCGACAGAGCCACATGCACGTGGTCTACTGGGACGGTCAATGGACAGGCATTGCTGGGGCTGGTACTGCCACTACAGGAGCGGCTGTGAACCGGGGGCTGTCCGCGACAACTGCAGCTATTGCTGTTGCTGGCATGCATCTGCGTCAACGTTGCAACCATCCCGCATGGTCCTGGCTCATGGATAACATATTGTGGAGGGCATCTAATGTCTCTCCCCAACATCTATCAATGACATCGGTGTACGTCCGGATGGCACCGGCAAGGTCACGGATGCTGTCATTGATAGCGATGTAATGTGCCCTCTGCGCCCTAAGTCCCTGCCTGGTGTACCGTTCCATACGTGCCTGAGCCTGCATTACAGCCCGGAACATATTGGATGTTGTAAGACCAGTGAGGGCACGCCTGCCAGGGGCAATACATCCAGCTGTGCTCCCCTGAGAACCCCTGGACCTCCACCTATGTGGTACCATTCCAGGAATATGGCTATGGCTGCTGTGAGGGGATGCAAGTGCCATGGGTACCACACTCTCCTGGTCAGTGCCAACTGTATGCTGTCCCTCGCCTATGGCCATTGGTGGTGAGGGATGTATTGGCAGTATGAGTGTGCGCATAGATGGGGTTGAAAGCTGTGTACTGTTGATTGGTGGACCAATGACAGACCCCGTCAAACCTCCCTGTGTCAAAATACATGTCTCATCATCAGCACTATTCGTGGTAGTGGCTTCAGGTTCCCTGCTGCATTCAGCCATCCCTAACTCAGCACCTGTGTGAAGAAGACAGGAAACACACTTTACGGTCTACACATGAACAATTGCACACTTGCACACATGCACACATGCACACATGTGCACATGAGCACATGCACACATGCACACATGCGCACATGTGCACATGCACACATGCACACATGCACACATGAACAGTAATACACTCCTCACTACAGCACATACACACACACACCAGCAATCCAACACATACTCTATAGTGGGTGAAGGTGGGTGTCAGTATCACAAGGTAAACAGTCAACACACATGTGTCAGCATGCAGAATATGTGTTGCACAAGACCATACAGTGCAAGTGTAGATGCCCCAATGTAATGGCAGTATACACAGCTTTGTTGCGACTGTGTCATTGTTCACTGATTGGCTACACACTGGAACACAATTTGTACATGGACACAACATTGCTGTGCAGGTATTATCAGCTCTGTAATGCCCTGTTCACCATCACTCACACGTATACATGCCATGGCTGCATGTGTTATCTGTGTGACACATAGATATCAATGTCTGAGTACAGTGTCTGTGTCCAAAGCAGATAATAGTAGGCACAGGTGTAGCACATGCATTCTATGTACACACACGGGACAATTGCTGCTTGTTGACATGAAGGTATCCCAATGCTCTAAATGGCCAGTGTACAGTGGTTATGGTGAGTGTGGGACATATTGCAGGATTACAGCATTCCAGGACATATATGTGGCACTTTGTTTGGATGGCGACTGATGTGCATATTGTGTATACTGGCATATGTAAGCACACACACAACATGCTATGCATATTGTGTATAGGTGCATATGTTTGCACACGCACAACATTGAGGTGCAAAGCAATGACTGCTATGAGTGGTACTGTGGTCACTGTAACTGGATGGGATGTAGTACCCTGTGCCATCATCAACATGCATCCTGTGGTCACTCACAGCTACTAATGTGTGCTAGACCACTGCCTAGCATTCAGTACCTGAACTGCAGTGCCGTGGCTATGTTCACAATTACACAGACACCTTGTACATGGGTGTGTGAGATGACCAATAGGGAGCATTGCCTAACTTGACTGTGTTATGTGTTGCAGAGTGTTGCACACACCCATGATAGGACTCTACCCCTGAGGTACAACATGTGTGTGTGCAAGACATGTGGGATACTGACGTGTGACCTTACAGTGGGTGTGATGGGAAATGTAGCATGTTTTTGTGTACTGCATATGATAAACATGTTCTGTTGTGTACAGCTATAGCAACTATGCATATCTAAGGTGCAGTACAGTGTTGCCATACTTGTGTCTGCTGCACTGTGCAGTGTATGTGCTTGAGGCAGCTACTGACTTTAATGAGATTATTAATGTCTCACAGCAAACATGGACAGCATGCATTATGCGTAGGTGTGTTACGTGTACATGGCCTACACCTCACCTATGACATGCACATTTAATTACCAATCCAGCATGTACCGTCTGCCCTGCTGTCATACCAGAGGGACCTACAAGAACATGACACAGTTTATCAGTGGCCACAACTGTGGCATTGCTGCCGTGAGTGAGTGCGGTAATCTACAGTGGAACAACAGTCAACAGTCACAGGTGTGGAGATACTATTCCAAATATCAGTATTGCACATGAGAGGCAGCACAACTGCTAAATACACAGTACACACCTCACATAAGCATATTCTAACAATACAGGTAACAGTAATCTACAGCTAGGGCATATTACCTGCACGCTCCATGTTGTCCTGCTGGGTAGCTCCGGCTTCCATGATGACACATGCATGATGTTGCTGCTGCTGTAGGCCAGGAGCCACCATGCTTAGGAGCAGCTCCTCCACTCTGGTGAGGGGGGATGCATGGGTGCCCCACCACCTGTGGCAAGCTGTTGCCTATGGATATCAGATGCATGCTGCCGGACATGTCTGATTAAATCACTGCAGTGATGGCGTACCTGCTCATATGTCCGGTTATGCATGCCTATGTCATTTACCCAGCAAACAAGATCTTGCCACAGTGCAGTGCACTCATGCTGGTGCTGGCTGGCCCTGGAAAAAAGCCATGCATAGTTCTGATACAGGCTGGCCTGTATGACCTCCTCCTCTGCAGCTGTATACACAGGATTGCAGCGATGAGCCATAACTCTGGAACACAATTAAACAATATGTGTGAGCAAGTCATGTGGTACACTTAACATTATGAAGTACAGATATCACTTAACTGCCAAATATAGCATCTGTCTATCAGAGGATACACACATTCAATACCACATATCATTGCTCAACCCTCAACTGCCTGACAGTGGCTGCCGCACTCCATACAACAAACCAGTATACACCAGTACTCGACCCAATGTATTGGATACAATGCACAACCTCACACTGGGGGTATATATCAAGCTAATGAATGACAAATATTGTCATCCAATGCAATGAATGTAATGTACAGTTACAGTATTAACAGTAAACCACCCTAGTCTTTGATGCAATACCCCTACCTAACATATGTGCACGGTTGTTAATATAGCTGGCATACTGCTGTATCAGAGTATATATGTTGCTAGGTACACACACATACCCTGTAACACACATGTGATTGCGGCCATGGTACAGGCATCATTACACACACATTAGACATACATACAACACACAAATGTATGCCAACACAGATGAACATTACCTGTGTACCTCATAGTACTGTGTGCCCCTACATACAGATACCTATGCCTGAGGAATGTGATCTGTGCAGACTACAGGAAACACACAAGACAGTGATACCAGGGAATGTGAACATACACCATACTGTGGTGTTTAGGCCTACAGCTTCAGGTAGTACAACAGTTCATATGTGACCTGGATTCACCAGCAGTACCACTTACTGAGCATACATGTATTGCTACAGCCTACAATGGGACACCACAGTTGTACACAAGGTACTACATCACAACATATGCCATACTACTATGTCTGCATCCCAATAACTGACACATCTTTCTCTGCCCTCACACTTAGGACACAAACTACCATGACAGACACAACCTCACGCTAAGCTATCACACCTTTACAGACCTTGCACGCAGTCAGTATCACACTCATTCCACCTCACATAGCTGGTATTGCACTGAGTACATGTGTGTGTGCATTGTGTCATAGGTAGCTACTACACTATTGGCCCGGAGCCTACAGCAGCCTAGCCATATGCTACCCTGCCATTTGACACACATGTAATGTGATTACACTTGCTCCTGTCAAACGGATACACAGAGGAGACTCCCAGGGCATATTACCTATCTCCATAACATTCATTAGGGGTCTGTATGACATCTACTAATGAGGAGCCATGTTTATTAATGCTGGGTAGTTTAGTCCAGAGTATGGCATATGTGTGTATAGGAACCTGTACCTCCAGCATGTGCTGTTTAGTGCATTGACAAGGATTAGGGCCCTAGGTCATGTAGCCCGGAGGGATTGTGAGGTGTTGTCATGGTGGTGACATACCTCTGTATGTCCGGCAGTGGTGACCTCTGTGTTTGACGTATGCAATGCACTCTAGCTGTGGTTTTGTGAGTCAGTCTGCATAGAGCATGTGTTTGGGGCAGTGTCACTCTTTGTTAGGTATGTCTGTGGCCTTTCCACTTGCTGTGGTTGTCATGTGAGGTACATACCACATGGGGCATTGTGAGGAGTAAGGGGTACACTGACCTATATTTCCCTAGATGGCGCACCTTTTGTGATGACACGTACCACGTAGACGGATTACAAGACTAGTGTGGAACTGTGATTATCAGAGGGGGGGCTACAGTACACCGTATCCCATGTTCCCTTCGGACACCTTCAGTGTTGGGCAGGCAACCACCTATCTGGTAGTTAGCGTGTAAAGTGTTTTGGAATGGGGTATGGTACTGCAGTATCAACACTGGTGTTCAGTCAATGTGTTGGTCACCAGGAACCTGTTGCAGTATGTCTGACCCCATGTCTCCCTTTTTCACTCTCTCTCTCTCTCTATATATATATATATATATATATATATATATATATATACACATATATATATATATATATATATATATATATATATATATATATATATATATATATATATATATATATATATATATATATCTATATATGTATCTCTCTCTCTCTCTCTCTCTCTCTCTCGATATATATATATATATATATATATATATATATATATATATATATATATATATATATACATACCTATATATATCCGGATATATCCATATATATCTGTATATGTCTATATAGCTCTATATATATTTATATATGTATATATCTATATATCTACATATATCTATATATCTTCATATCTATATATGTACATACCTATATATCTGTATATATGTATATATCTATATCTATCTATATATATATCTATATATATATATATATATATATATATATATATATATATATACGTATATATCTCACTCTCTATATATATGTATATAAGTATATATATACATATATACAGGTATATATACACATACTTGTAAACATCCATTGCTGTACATATACATGCACATACAGGCACATATACTGGCCACCTTTCATGTTGGGAATATCAATCATTAAACAGTTGTGAGACATACAATTTTGTAACAATATTGCACAGTGTTGTGCGGAATGCATTTTGCTGTCCTCAGGCCGTATAGCTGTAGCAGGGCTCACTATCTCAGTCCCACAGCATTTAACCACCACATGACATATACCTGCACTGCTTGCTGTTTTCAATGCCACACACTACAACCTACATAGATATGTGCACATAGCAACCTTCAACTACATATATATGTCTAGCCTTCACTAACAGTTGCAGTATGTCCCTTGCCCTATGCACATCTGCATTTACATATAGATATGGACTGCGCACACATATGGAGGGTTCACTGTATGTACAGTACCCTTTAGACACATCATTCGCATCCCACCAAATACATATCTGTTACATACCTTACCTTTGTATTTCTTACCTCTGTCTGTTGTACCTGTTGACGTTTATTTTTCTTTTTAGATATTTTTTTTTTTGGTGTCTCCAAACATCTCTGTTTGTTCATTTGTTTGTTTGTGTTTGTTTGTTTGTCTGTCTGTCTCTCTCTCTCTCTCTCTCGCTTGCTCTCTCTCTCTCTCCATATGCTGGAATGATATTATTGCATGTGTAGACAGCAAGTACAGGCTGCTTTTGTAGGTATCTGCACATGTGCATGTGATGGCTTCTGCACCAATTGGTGCCCACCATTTAGTAATTGCATGCAGCCTGCTGTGTGCTAATTGCAGTTCTCACTGTGATTTCAGGACACTGCTATAAAATGATTGGTTAGGTAGGTGTAGGCCTTTCAGTTTTGCAAGTTGGGGTCCATGCTTGTTTGCTGTGGACACTGTTGTGTGAGTCAGAAGGTTGGTATATGTCTCATATCTGCAGCTGGTCTGTAGCCGGTGAAATGCATGCTGTACTGATACCTGACTGTTGCTTCTTCCAGTACACTCTTCTCAGTGTGTTAGTTTACTCACACCTCCTAATGCTAACACTGGATACATGGGAGTATGTACTTTCTTTTGGAATTAGGAAATTAACTAGCATACAACAGTGGTTATTCCAGTGTATTGCTCTGGCTTTCCTATATTCCCTTTACATTCACTCCTTGTAATGCCTGTTATATTTCTGTCTTGAAATGTATTGTCTGGCTTTCGTATTTTCCCTTTACATTTGCTCCTTTTAATGCATGTTATATTTCTGTCTGTCTTGAAATGTATTGCTCTGGCTTTCCTATTTTCCCTTTACATTCACTCCTTTTAATGCATGTTACATTTCTTTCTTGCAATGCAATGCTCTGGCTTTCCTATTTCCCCTTTACATTCACTCCTTTTAATGCCTGTTATATTTCTTGCAGTACCAAGTTATTGTATATCTGCTGTGGCTTAGTGGTATGTCATGCAGACTGGTGAGTCCAAGGTGTGGGGTTTGAGACTGACAAGGATATTTTATTTTGCTGCTGAGCAGTACAAGGGCCTTGTCATACAGAGTGACTAAGGCACTTTTAAGCGGTTGTAAGCGGGTTTGCGCGACGCTTAGCGATGCTTAGCTAAGCGCACACAAGCGCACACTCACGCACTCACGTAAAGCGCTGCTAAACTCTGGGCAACTGTATTTAGCTAGGTAAAGCACTGCTTAAATCCTTATATCAAATCAAAATGGTCATATCATACCATTCCACATAACCTGCTGGTAAAGACACAAAGAACAAGATTTGTGTTTTGGCATTCCTATTTTCCCTTTACATTCCCTCATAGTAATGCATGATATATTTATTACAGCACCAAGCTATTGTATATCTGCTGTGGCTCAGTGCTAATTCATGCAGTCTAGTGTGTCCAAGGTCCGGGATTCGAGACTGACAGGGGTATTTTATTTTGCTGATGAGCAGACTACAGGCCTTGTCATACAGAGTGACTAAGGCACTTTTAAGCAGTTGTAAGCATGTTTGCATGAGTTTGCGCGATGCTTAGCTACGCTTAGCTAAGCGCACACAAGCGCACACCCGCTGACTACTGCTTAAAAGTGCTTACTCCCGCTAACACCCGCGCTAATTTCTTTTAAAGAAAAGAAAATGGGGAAATAGGAAAGTGGTGAAAAAGGGGGCACAAAGAGGGTAGGACAGTAGGAAAACAAGCTCGGGATGTGCAGGAAGGATGTAGGGAAGGCCCATAGCTGCCCAATTCTTTACCAGCAACAGCTGTGCATATGTTTGAAATTTAGAGTGAGATTTGAAACCTTCCACCCCTGAGAGACGGGGTGAGGGCAACATAGTATGTTGTACAGCCAATTGTAATTTTCAGTTTACATGTCCAGCAGACATGTGTGCAAAATGGGCAGCTATGTATGGGGCATAATTTTTTTGCGGGTACAGATTGCCCTTTTTTTTTTTTTCAGGTAAAAGTGGAATGTGAGCTAAAGGAAGTAGGAATATTGGGGGAGGTGGGTTGGGGAGGTTAACAGACAAGACAAACAAGATGCATACAGGGGTGGAGTATGACACATGTGGTGGGTAAACACAATTGACAGGGATGGATGTTTGGATATCGCAAGTCCATGAGCCCACAGATGGCAACAGTAGAACTGAGATCCCCACCCATGGGCAGTTACCACTGCACCTTCACAGCCCACGCCGAGGCTGTGCTGGGGGCTGGATAGGAGGGGCAGGCACACCTGTGAGCTGCGCCACTCTCTCCTGAAGCTAACATAGGGGATCAGTCACAGAACGCCTGATCTCACTACGCACCACAGCCTGGACCCTTTGGAGGGTGAGTGGAGGCTCTCCTCCGGCCACGCTTGCAGAGGGGGAGCGAGCCCTATCCCCTGCAGCTCTTCCACCTGAAGGTGGCACAGGGCCACCGGAGGAGGAGGTCCCGGGCTGGGCACTGGTGCCAGGTGCAATTGCCAGATGAGGTGGGAGAGGTGGGTCCGCTGGGACCTGCCTTCCCAGTTGTCCTATGTTTAGCAGTATTTAATGGCATTTTGGGTTAGTAACAAACAACACCATTCCAAATTAGTTGTAACAGCATGCATTAGTATTCCCATTAACCAAACACACATGAATTCCAAACGTTGAACAGCAAGCATAACACATGCATATTTAGAACAACAGTGGACATTCCAACAGCATGCAGGGTTGATTGGTGGCAACAGGACATCAGGTTTGGATATGTGAACAGGGCACATGCATCAACGTACATGCAGATATGTATAAACCAACAGGACAAATGTCCATAGGAATTAATTGTGAATACACATACCCAGTTTGGTGTGGAATGGCATCATTTGTGAACATAACATAGGGGGGTATAATATTACATTAACAACTTAAAATACCTATACGTATACTGTACATTCCTACTAGATGCATATATATATCCCCTACATGTATTAGTACAGTTCCCTGTATGTAACCTTAGAAATGTTAGTGATGGAGATGTTACTGCTACATTAATATACATTCCATTTGTATTCATATATGTTCATATCTGGCTGTGTTCAGGTAAAGTATCCTGCTACATTTGAACAGTTACGTACAGTTCTAGCAACACACTGACATTTGTAGGATCACAAGCACAAGCTGCTCATGTACCGGATTAACATGTACATACTATACATGAAACAGGTGAGGACTATAAATATTCTTCTGAGATACTGGCATTCCCATCAGCCAGTCTATATGGGCCTAGACAACTGTGGACGTTCAGCATTTCATACAACTATACTATCTCCATAATGCAAGGGTACAACAACATATCCAAAATGTGGGATGGACACAGTCCAGGTATTGTACTTTATTAAAAACATTTCACTCTTTGGTTGTGGCTGTCTCATTCATTTCATTATGTAGTGCATGCAGTATACCTTTATTCCAGACTTCTTACACCTTTATTGGTAGCTTCAAACTCTTTCTCACACTCTCTCACTTATTTTATATTTACATCTCAGGATGGTACTTAATTCCAGGCTTTATTAACATTTATTACTGGGTTACAACAATCCTTTCCAGCTGACTCACTTATTTCATATGTCAGTATATACAAGGATGTATTCATGACTTGTCTGTCCTTTATTGATGGATTAGAACACTCATTTTCAGGCTGAAGCAGTTATCTGATATTACAATACAGGTTGAAACTATATTTGAGACTTGTTTACTCTTTATTAATGGATTACAATACTCATTTTCAGGCTGCATCACTTATCTGATCTTAGAATACTAGCAGAAGCTTTATTCTAGGCTTATTTGACCTTTATTACTGGGTTACAACACTGAACTCTTTTACAGGCTGTCTCACTTATATTCTATAATAATACCAGCTGAATAATTACTAACCTGCCTGGTGGCGCAGCCTTACCAGCCTATCAGCATAGGCTTGCTGATTCGCGGAACGAACACCTGCAGCTGTAATATAAATGAAGGGATATTGGAACATACCTATCCACTATAGGCTAGGATAGCATTTCTTACATACTTAATTACATTGATGCTTACTCAGTAGTGGGGCACTGGGCATCTGACGGGCCTCCTGGATCCATCAGTTCAGTTGGTCCTCCTTTCATCGCTTCAGGTCCGCATGGTGGTGATGGACCTGCTCACCAGTCCTAGGAATGCCTGTGGCACTGGTAAGATCATGTGCCAACTGGTTCCATGCCTCTGCCTTGTATGCTCCCCATTGAACCTGGCCCTGCATGAGTCGGCCTTCATGTTGGTGGACTAGGAGCCAAACCATATATTTGGACTCCTCACTGGCCCACCTTTGCACTCTAAAGCAATTGCCCTCTCCGACACCTGCCATCCTGACTGCAAATGGGTACCACAATCAGTTATGGTGAGTATTCCCACCGATGGAGCTTAAATATGCCGCATTTCCCGCACTTTTCTGTGATTGGCCGTTTTTGAGAATTGTAAGCTGACTGCAGACCTGCTTAGTAATGGTTAATCTACCATTTCTAAGTATATGAATGCTAATAGTGGCTGTTTCGCCTAAGCTGTCATGGCTTAGTGGTTCTGTGCTTTGATTATGAAGCACAGGGTCCTGGGTTCGAACCTTGTCACTCTTTTATTTTAATACTGTCTAGACAGGCTATGGGGTGTGGCTGCTTTTAAGCAATCTAGCTCTACGTTGCTCCCCGGTGCCCTACTGTGCCCTGATTGGCACGGCGCACACGTCCGCACAAACACATTGCGCTGGGTAAAGCACTTTTAAACTTTGGGCAACTCTATTGCGCTGGGTAAAGCGCTATTAAACTATGGGCAACTCTGTTTAGCTGGGTAAAGTGCTGTTAAACTGTGGGCACCTCTGTTTAGCTGGGTAAAGCGCTATTTAACTATGGGCACCTGTGTTTAGCTGGGTAAAGCGTTACGGGTCCGTGTAAGAGTTACGGTTGAGTCAGCATGCCCTCATGAATATTCATGGCATGCTGACGTCATATCGTTCAACTGCAGCCTCCGAGTAAGACTTATTAAGTCTTACATGGAGGATTCGTGAATCCGGGGGAATGTTTTATAAGATATTAGCATATTCTAAGAAATAATGCTACTCAGAAGCGTTTGACAATTTTCTAAACCTACTGAGCCACAAATAATGCAAACTATATTGGCAAAGATATGTACACTATTACTGGAAGGTGACATAGATGGGAAAAGCATTAACTAGTACATATTTCTTGTGTTCCACCTATAAAGGAGTAAACAAATCACTGTTTGAGGTGATTACATATTTTAGTAAACACAAAAATGGCAGCAGCGGGACCACAGCATACACTGTTTTTATTACAAATAGAGTGAGCGCTTTCGTCGGTGTAAATCCACCAACTTCATCAGACAAATAAAACCACATTTTGTTACAGCTTAAGTACTTTCAAACAGCCATACCAATTAAGCAATTAAAAACATTTTTTTAAAAAATTAAAGATGTACTCCCAAAATTATTACAACAAAAAATGCCAAAGTGGAAATAAAAAATGCATTACCTGTACTATAAAGTACATTATTTATCTCAAAGTGAGACAAAAGAATAAAGGTAAAACAAACCAATAAAGACAACAACAGTAAGACCTAACCAAAGTCCTTGTAACTTTCCTGTATATATGTTTATATCCTAGTATTCTTCATCAAGCGATTATGGTACAAACCATTAACAAGCCCAAATATTTCACACCAATACACCATGCATCTGTTTAAGTTTATTTAAGTTGGAAACCCAAGTAATAGCTTGTAGGGGTTAGTTAAGCCCGAAACCAATGAATGGCCAAACTCACCCCATATATTATGATCCTAATAATACACTGAAAGATGTAAAATGTGAATTATTGTTTATGGTGATAATATTAAGTTATACTGATAATATTAAATTAAACAAGCCATATATAGCATAGCTTTATCTATGAAGGGCCTTGAGTTTAAGAAGGCATCTAATAGAAATGTAGTCATAAGCCCTGGGGCACATGGGCCAATGTACGTACTTGCCATTTCAGTTCACATTCCTCCAGTCTAAGTTCCCAAGGCCCACCCCTAATATTGTGTTCTACCTGTTGTAAAACAACAAGTTGAAATTGGTGGTTGGAGTGTTCTATAATATGTCTCGCCAAAGCGTTGGTAGTGTTGTTTTTACCAATACAGTAGGTGTGTTCATATACCCTTTGTTTAATTTTTCTCTCGGTTTTCCCAATATACTATGCATCACAGGAGACACAAGTTGCTGCATAAACCATTCCTTGGGATTCGTAATTAAACTTGCCACTTATATGATACTCTTTCTCCCTCAGTTTGACCTTATTTGTAGTTCTAATAAATCTACATTGTGGGCATCTACCGCATTTCACCATGCCCATACCTCTTTTGTTAACCTTATTTCTCTCCACTAGGGTTTTCAAATTAGGGCCCATTTGGAAAGTCATGAGAGGTAGTTGTCCCAGTTTGATAAGACTGGTATCCTCATTAATGAAAGACCAGTTTTTATTAAGGATATCTGTAATGTGTGTGGCATCCAAAGAAAATGTTGTAATGAACCTGCTAGCTGTATTGTCATTAGCGTGATCCCTTGTCACTATACTATTGACTGCCCATTCAATATGCTCTTGCTCATACCCTTTACAAACAATCGGTGAAAGTGACCTAAAATTCTCTTCCTATCAACTTCCTCAAAGATATTATCGAGGAACCCCAATGGGTAACCTCTTTTTAAAAACATAGATTTTAACAGTGTACATTTGTCTATAAATTTGCCATAACAAGAGATCGTTCTAGCAGCCCTAACTGCTTGCCCTTTCACAATTGCCTTTTTCTGATGTAATGGGTGGCTGCTGGTAAAATGTAAAAATGCATTAGAGTAAGTAGGCTTGTGGTAGATAGTTGTTCTATATCATTGGTTCAAACTATCCTTACTCAGAAGTACATCCAAGTAGTTGATGTCCTTATATCCTATCTGATATGTGAAATCCAGAAACAAAGTAAATGTTTTAATGTTACAAATGAAGGTCTCAATGAGCTCCACTTCCCCTTTCCAGATAAAACACATATCATCTTGGTACCTTGTGTACCAGACAACATTTTCTTTTTATAGTGCATCATTAAATAAAAAATGCCTCTCCCAAAATGCCATTACACAATTGGCAAAACTACTGCCACAGGGTGACCCCATGGCAATCCCCGTCTTTTGTAGATAGAGTGTGCCATTAAACCACAGGAAGTTGTTAGTCAGTACTAGCTCCAACAAAATTTCAGTAGTGTTAATATCAGTACTAGCCATCACTTTTAAGTGTAGGAATTCTCTAACCCATTCAATGCCTAGTACCTGTGGGATAACTGTGTACAGATCTTTTATATCCACTGTAAGAAAGGTGAAGCCATCTTTGCATTCCAAATTGTTGATACAATAAAGAAAACTCCATGAATCATGGCATATTTGAGATTAAGACTTAATAAAAGGTTTAAGTTTGCAATCAATAAATTTAGCACACACATACATGACTGAACCTCTCCCATCTACTATGGGTCTAAAAGGGGGATTGTGAATATTTTTATGCAGTTTAGGAGACCCAAATAATGTAGGTAAAATGGGAGCTGGCATGAATAAATACTGCAAGGTATCTATGTCAATACTACCATCCAGAAATAAGTCATTAAGTACATTATTCACCCTCTTATATGCAGTATTAAGCTCATTACGACTAACCATTTCATATACATCAGATGTCACATGAGCTTCCATTCTATCTATATAATCAAACTGGTCCATGAAAACCAAACCCCCACCCTTGTCAGGTTTCATGACTCGGATGTTACAAGAGTTCAGTAAGTCAATGTATTCCAACTCGCTCTTGGAACAGTTAATTGTTGGAGCAGATCTTGGAACTTCCTTAGCACGTAACGCTCTAATATCCATTTCGCTGACCTTCTCAAAAATTGGTAAGGATGCCTGCATAGGTGGATTAAATAAACTAGACACTCTCAATGTGCCTCCAAGTGCTAGGTTGTTACCAAAAAGTGCAGTTAAATTAAGCTTGCGTACAAACATTTTCAGGTCCAGAATGGTTTTGACCAGATGAGCCCTTTTATCAGGCACAAATGTCAGCCCCTATGCAAAAACATTAACAATCTCTTCATTGACATTTAGGGTACTGAAATTATATATCTTAAAGTCACCCTCATTGTTTACTAATATTGTTGGTAAACTATGGTTTACCTCCTTCTCCGGTTTTGGCGCTTCCTGTGTGGGCCCTGGGACCTGTTGTAATTGCTTTGGTTGTGCCTCTGCTGGTTCCCTCGGTTGTCATGAATATCCTGTTGATTAATGGAATTAGACTGCCCATTATTGTTGTAGGCTCCCCCAGTGTTACCCTGTTGTAAACCATTATTGGTTTGCTGGTTGTTTCTAATTTGCTCACTTCTGCGAACCCCTGGTGTAGAGGCACCATTGTTAGTCTGCTCTGGACTAAAAGTTTCAGCCCCATTCTCATGGGAGTCCCATAAACCAAAGCTCTCCTCATTAGTATTAGTGTTATGTAGTGGGGGGGGGTGGAGGGTAGGCAGTACCTCTCCCATACTCATAAATGTCCCTTGCAAGCTTTTTCTTTTTTGTTTCTAATACTTTGCTTAAATTAGCTTCAATGCTAGTAAAGATACGAGTGTATTCATACTTGTATCTATCGAACTCATTATTATTTATGATTGCGTGTTCCAATAGCTCCAGTTCAGATTTTAAAGTAACAATCTGTGCCCCATAATGTTTGATAAGCATAGTCAAAAAAATCAAATCCTTCTTGATCAAATAACATAATCAGTTCCTTGTGAAAAATGGAATTATTAACAAGTCCTACTGGATATCGCCATTGGCAAAGACCTTTAGGGACAACTTTCATATTTATACATTCCTGCAGATAAGACACCTCTAGTTGGAGCTTGCAGCATTTGTACAACTTTTGATCAAATAAATTAAGTTGTGCACTTACCGAATTGAGTTTGTTATTAGCTCCAACTGTATCTTCCAAGTTTTCCCCAAAGAAAGCAATGTCTCTTAGGAAATTGTTTGTGTTAGGAAGAGTTATGCAGAGTACTGTTTATAGCAAGTAAATTCGGCCATTAGAAAAGGCATTGCTTATGAACTTAGCAGTAGAAACCAAAGAGCTAATACTTCAGTTTTAAAGTTAAGCACTGTCTACTATATTGTTTTCTTATGACTCTGATGCGATGCAGATTTTATTTATCTGTTTTTTATTTGTATGACTCATGAGGAGTAGTGTGGATTCTAGCCTAGCCATGAGACAGAAGCTCAACACTTTGTCCTCGCATGTAGGAAATTCTCAATGCTATTTAATGTAGTTTTTGGACTGAAAATGATATGACTGTATATTCTGAGATGTCTTCTTGGAAGTGATTCAACAGCATAAGATCTCAAAGTTCCTGCTGATGCATGTCACTCAATCTGCAGGTGGCAATGACAGATGTGTCCGCATGCTTGGTGTCAGGTTGAACACGTTCAAGGTTGGCATTGGAAACTTCCAAAAAAACTTGGACTTGTCATTCCTTCTTCTGATGTTCAAGGACAGGATATCAGGGCATAGCCAATTTCAGGAGAATAGCTTGCTTGCAGATGTGAGAGTGGCACCTTTATTGTTTGCAGATTATGTCTTTTTTTCTACCACTCTTATGTGAATGAAATTTTTAGAATAAACTGGATTGAATCACTGCTGAATGTAAAACTGTCAGGAAGAAAACTGTTGCCTCCAGCTCCAGAACATGGATCACTTCCAGAAAAGAATCAAATGTCGTCTTCAGCTGTCGTAGAAACTGCCGAATCAGGCAGAGGTGTTTAAGTGTCTTGAGTTCTTACTCCCAAGAAAAAGCAGAATAGATCAATGAGAGATCATCAGATCAGGCCAGTAGTACTGTATCAGACTGCAGTGGTGAAGGGACCAATGAGATGTAAGATGTACCTATTGGTCAGTCTGTGCCCCTGTCCTCATCTGTGATCATAAGCTTTAGGAAGTGACCATCAGGTTGAGATTATTGATACACAAGCAGCAGAAACAAAACGTTTCTTCACAGAGTAGATGGACTTATTTGAGGAGGTCAGCAGTGTAAGTGGATCTCTGAGCACAGCCATCGTTCCTGCTGGTTAACAGGATTCGGATGAAGTTGTTTGGGTACCTTGTGAGAATTGTCTAATATGGTCTGCTGCTGTAGGTGTCGCAAGAATGTACAGCTTAGAGAAGAATACAGGCAGAACCAGGACATGCCATAGAGGTTGTATCTCTCAGCTTGCCTGAGAGCTGCTAGTGTTCTGAGGTCTGAAGCTGCAGGCAGAGTGCCTCTACACCCATGGAAGAGTGTTATTTATACAATAACACACAGCCTGGAGGGCATTATAATGCTTAGAGAATGGGCTATCTGTTAAATTGTTTAGCATTTTTTTAAATCACTATATATATATATATATATATATATATATATATATATTTATATATATTATATATACACACACACACACACACACACACACAGATATGTATATATATGTGTGTGTATTTTAATATTACTGATGTAAAATAGGTAGTCTGCCTACTGCTTTAAACTTGCTGTAGTATATACTGGCAAATCATCGGGGTTGAACTCGCTGAATGATGCTACTTTTGAGTTTCAGACTTTATTCATAGCTCTCTACTAATCAGTGACACCTAAAATATTCATTCTGTCATAGAGACATTGTCAGAATAAGAGAATATGAATTAATTGACATTTTCTAAAGTAAAAAAAAGTCAACTCTATTTATCATCATTACATGCAATTCACCACCTTTTCTCCAAGAATCACCAGTTGTAGGAGAGAATCAGGGGTGCCATTGAAGTGACAGGTATGACTTTATATCCTTCAGAAAATGCATGTTAACATAAATCCTGTCATTATAGCAACTTTCTAATTTTATATGGGCAATATTTAAAATCTGTACCTATTTTTGAGCCTCTGTCCCCCCATTATTTTAGGCTTTACATGGATTTCTTGAGCTAAGAGGTTGAGAGGTATGTATACATCTTAATTTGAAATGAGTTACAACCACTGCTCAATCAATCTGCTCTCTCTCACACACACACACACACACACACACACACACACACACACACACACAACACACACACACACACACACACACACACACACACACACACACACACACACACACACACACACACACACACACACACACACACACACACACACACACACACACACACACACACGCACATACTTCCGCTTTCATGCATGCAAGCATCCATACACTCAGGCAGAGAGAGAAATATAAACAGGACTCATGCATATGCGTACACACACACACACACACACACACACACACACACACACACACACACGTGCACACACTTATTTTTTTAATTATCTATTTGTTTTAATTGTACACTTGCTAAATAGCAAAAGTGCTGCGAGTGTAAAATAATGACGATGTATCTCGCTTTCACTTTCACAAATGCATACAGTCACAGACACAGACATAAACACACACACACACACACACACACACACACACACACACACACACACATACACATACTTCCGCTTTCATGCATGCAAGCATCCATACACTCAGGCAGAGAGAGAAATATAAACAGGACTCATGCATATGCGTACACACACACACACACACACACACACACACACACACACACACACACACACACACACACACATGTGCACACACTTATTTTTTTATTTATCTATTTGTTTTAATTGTACACTTGCTAAATAGCAAAAGTGCTGCGAGTCTAAAATAATGACGATGTATCTCGCTTTCACTTTCACAAATGCATACAGTCACAGACATAAACACAGACATAAACACACACACACACACACACACACACACACACACACACACACACACACACACACACACACGTGCTTTCTTTTATTTTTTGTTTTGATTTTGCACTCACTCAACAGCAGAAGAGCTGCTTAACAAGTGTAGAATAACAGAGGCAATTATCTCCATTTTTTTGTTTGAAGTCCACAGTAGCTTAATATGTTGCCATTAAAGATCAGACTCATTTTTCAGTGGGCATTACCTGTACATTAACACCTTGCTGAAGAACATTGTTCTTCAGACTGGTGATTTACAGGTCACCCATTATCTAACATCATATAGTTTAATGTTTCTATGGACAAAATAAGATACAAAAATTATTGATAGTATGAATTTTTGATGGCAGAAAAAGTCAAAGAGAGTGAAGCAAGAGTCAAATGACAGGATGCAGGGAAAGGAGGAAGAAGGAAGACACAGAAAAAAAGTAGCGTTAGTGCAGATAAAGGAGACAAGGGAGAAGCACAGCTATTTCCTAGCCAGCTTTAGCAGATATGGCAGTACTACAGGTGTCTAGGATCATGTTTACTGGTAAGCCAGGGTCAGCCTACCTGATAAATCACTATGTAGAGACAGGCTGAGAGTAGCCTATCAAACAAGCCTGAGTAAATTAAACTGACCCTGAGGCTGAATATACATCAGATGTTTGATCTAGGGGTGATCCAGGAGTCCAACAGCTTACTTCTCTTTTAACATGCCTTAAAGCAAAATATAATCTCATAAATAAGCATTTTTTTTCAGTATGTAGTGAAAGCAGATATTCCTGATACCTAATAAGAAATATCTTTTAATCCTGTAAGCAAAAATGGAGGGCAGGTTGAGGTATTGGGGGGGGGGGGGTTAGCTAGGGGACCCCAACCAAAATAGTCCAAATTGGGCCCCGTAGCTTCTAAGGCCAGCCATAATGTCAATATAACATTCTGTCAAAAATACTTTCTTTTTGTACATCTTAGAAAAACTCATAAATGTTCTTGAACTACACATATAAGGCAACTAATATTTTGAATATCTTCATTATTCCTGTTGGTACTAAGTCTTTCTCCTTATTTTCCCATCCTTACTGTAACAAGATCTATGATTACATTTAATGATAACTTTATTTAGCAAGCAAACTAAAGGTAAGTGGATATGATTATTAATTTGCTGTAAACCTACCTTAACAGAACCTAGCAGATAAGGATGTAGGGCTCATTTTATGATCTGTTCAGGATAATCAGTACTGTTCCATAGAAGCCATGCACTGGGTCCTTTCCTCTTTGGAATTTATTGTCAGACGTCATAGTATAGACACATTTCTGCTCCAAATGATGAAGATTGCTTAAAGGTATGGAATCTAGTTATATGCCCTACACATTAAACAGGGCTGGCTGGAATCCAGGCCTGATGCCATTAAAATAGTCCTGACTTCAGCTTCACAAAATCAGCAACTGCAAGAGTAAGTACTGGAAGCAACAGTAGAATCTTAGGCAATAGAGAATGACAAACGTAGTTTTGACTGCAATGTTGCATATGTGGTTAAAAAGGTCTATGTCCTTGATCTTGTAACACTGAAGGAATGTCTAGCCATCACAGGGCTGTAATTGTGCATTTACACAGTATACTGATTCATTTATTTCCTGAACATAATATTGTCGCCCACTGTACCTGCTTCAAACACTTGGTGCAACTCAGAAAAGTACAAGCTTTTAGTGTTAAAAATACAATAGGTATTTGCTCCATAATCTACATATGGCTCAGAGGGATCAAGGAACAGTGACAGATCTATCAAATCTGAAAATCTACTCTGCTAGATAATCAAATATATAAAATAGCTAGTTTAATGTCAAAAATAATTTTTGATTATGGAAAGAAGAGAGTAGGACTTGTCTGATAAAGCACATATCAGAATATGTGTGAATGAAGGACTGAATGTATGAATGTTTTACATCAGGTAAACAAACTAAGAGCAATAGTTAACATTTGTTTCCTCAGTATGGAGCAGAGTCTAAACTCCCTCAGTGATGCATACGTTTGGTGCTGAAAAATGACATTTGATGCAGTTACTTTGGCCACTCACACACAAACTCTAATTAACACAATAATTACATAAGAATAGTAGAAACGATCTATAACATCTCTGTATTTAAGAACATCAAACAGGCAAACCTCGTGCAACTATGTGATAATTTCAAAATTTGCCAATAACAGTACCAGCTCAGATACTGAGACAGCAATTAGCTTCACAAAGGAGTCTGGGTAATTAAAACACAAGACTAGAGTCACTAAAGCTTACACTAAGTGTACATGTTTTGCATTCAAGAACATCCCTACCACATCACTTGTGCTTTCTGGTCACTCAGAAAGATTAACATTAAGTATACATGTAGTCTGCTCTTTGTGGTAACCTTTATGAATCCCCCTTGATATTTAAGACTGCAAGAAAGACAAATAGGAAAACTAAAACTAGGTGGAAGAAGGCGTGAGTTATGTTTTTTCTTGTCTGCTCACTCAGTATGGTGTATACTTATTGTAGGCCTTCATGAATCTGGCCTACAATCTATACTAGAGGTCCACCAATGTAAATATACTTTATAATAGGAAAAAAAAAAGGCTTCCTTAAATTTATAGCAGATCCCAAACTCATCTTAAAATGAATAGTACAAAACATATCTCCAGGGACAGAAAGCACAATTAATATGATTAAAGCAACCCATTCATTTAGGCTGCTTTCAAAAATTAAAGATAACTACAAGCCTTTCTTTAGCTACCTTAAATAATTATGAAACAATACCCAACAATGCTCAGAATTTATCCTAAAGGGGGTCACCCACTCTGACTCAATAAGCATCACCAAAACATTAGCAGTTGGAGCAGTGAGTTATGACTGAAAAATGTATTTCCTATGGTACAGGGTTTGATTCCCACAGCCCTCATTTGCCTACTGTGTGACTTTGCGCAAATCACTTAACCAGACAATGCTCCGGGCAACTTAGAATTTGTACTAGGCTTCTCAATGGTCCTAAGGACTGTAAGCCTATTAACTAGCTATGAATAAACAAGTTTAGTGCAAACATCACCCCCAAAACATCTATACAAACTCCATGTGTCCCAAAATCCAATATACTCCAATTTAAATAAAAGTGTAGCTAGCCATTCTTGTGAGTGGTGCTGTCCCCCAATTTGTCACCCATCCTCAACTTTAAGGTTTAAGTTGAAGATCCAGAAATACTCTGTCCTCTTAAACTGTGGAAAAGTATCTGCCACATTTTTTGAAAGCAGATGCTACAGTTTATGTCACACATGGTTCAGTTGTGACCACAAAAGCTATACTGAGATCTGAATGCCTGTAATGAGGTGAAGACACAGAGCACTACATCACTTCAATTCTGACTGAAATTCAACACTGAAGACAAACCAGAATTTGCCTATTTGGTAACCTAAGACTTTGCATCCTGGTTGACTGCCCCTTCACCCCGCCTTAGCTAAGCCTCTGATTTTTACCAAGTGACATGTTCAGAAGATGCTATAAAAGACCAAAAGTACTTTCTTCATGGGACCTGGCAACATACCTGAATAGTTATTAAATAACTCCAAACATGGTCTCATCAAACCTCTCTTCCAGTCGATTAACCTAAGCTTAGTCATAAGCTTTTTCTGTACTATGGCATACCACATTAGTGATGTTCCTCTACGACAGTGGCCATAAAATGGACCCTGGCAGTTATAGACCCATGATCAAAATGTTATGGAGTGTATCATAACAGACATCATCCAACTATGATATTAAAAATCTCTTTAAGCTAGAAACTCAACCATTTATCTTCATCAAAGGGAGAGCCTAGCTATTAGTTCTAGTTAACTTCTTTGAGAGGGGCACACGGGTAGTTGGCTGTGGCCATGCTGCTCACATTGTGTATCTTCACCTAAACAGACCATCTGTCAACAGTAGCAGGCATTATAAGTAAGCCAAATGTTTTAAATCTAGGTAGTTATGCGGTATAAAGGATAAATAACTGGCTAAAAAACAGAACCTACATAATTTTTTTTCAGGTGCCTCAGTTGAATGTGTGATGATAACCAGCAGATTCTCCCAGAGATATGTACTGGGACCAGTCCTTTCTGGCATTTGCTACTATGATCTTAAAACATGATACCTAAGACATTTGGTTAACTAAGTTTGCAGATGACTGCAAACAGGATGTCAGTCAAGACCCCCTCAGAAACGTGTGCTCTTTACGAAGAACTTACTCTAGTTAATACCCAGTGTACCAAACATAGGCTCATATTAAGCACAAAAAGTGTAGTATCATTTCATTTAGCAAACAATCCCTCCCCTCAGCACACGATACTCCACTATTAAAGGAACGTAATCAAGTGACATAGGTTGACAGTTCCTTCTCCTTCAGTCATCATGTGGTAACTGTAGTCAGAAATCACTACTGCTTAGCACAATTAATAGCCAAGGGGTTATAACCCATATCTAAAGATGTCGCTGTTCCCTTATAGTCAGCACTTATTAGACCACTCATAGAGTACAATACCCCCTTTTGCATGTACCTCACATGAAACGTCAAACAAATGGAGATGCTCCAGAAGATGTTAACAAAGATGATTTCAGGCTTAAAGACCTCGATGTACCATATGATGCTTGAAGTTCTAGGCCTTTATTCAATATCTCATATACTCTTGAGGAGGTAGTTTTTGCCTTCTGCTGTTCTTGTAGAAACCCTGTTTTCCTTGACATCCTATAGCTTAGTAAGTTTAATAACTTTGCCAGCATCTCAACCAGGACCTAAATATTCACCAGGAGATAAACAGATAATGCAGAGAAAAACAGATACATTACATAGTGTCTCCCCCTGTATGGAATAATCTTACATGGCAGGTTATGTAGTACACTACACTATCATATTTCCAACAGAACCTTTATAACTCCATGACTACCCTAAAATTTACCTCAGGACTAACTGTGCTTGTCATCTTGAGAAAGGGGGTAGAGCCTTAAGGTAGGCATTGATTGATCAAAACAAACTTAATTGCATACACTTAAATGAATAAATGAATGAATGCTATGGTATATCGACCATTCAAATTTCAAGCTCATCATTTAGTTTGTGTTCCAGCAAGATATGTGAGATTGTTTTATTATTTCAGTACTTCTATCTCATTTTCATTCAGAGCCCCTTGCAGAGGAAGAGAGTTGAACATTGCAAATGGGAACATACATGTAAAGGACATCCCACACTTATGTTACTACTTCCTCTCAGTATAAGTACTACTTAGAAGCTACACCTTGGCAAAGACATTGCAGTGGCACTCTCCTTTCATACAAAACATTCCTAAAAGTAGAGCTAATAGCTGAAGGTAATGCACCCTTAGACATCTCCCTAATTTGTTACTAATGAGAATTATCATACATAACAAAAAATCCTGTATCTTTCATCAGCCTACCTCACTCCTGCTACATCTGACAAATTCAAAAATACTACTCATGTCACTACCTCCCTTTTAGGCATTAACAGCGACCTCATAAAAACAGTAGATGATTTCAGCTTAAAATATAGAGCTACACACACACACACACACACACACACACACACACACACACACACACAAAATGACATCACAGACAGTCTAACTACAACTTTAAAGAGCTAGTAGAACAACCTGAACAATCTGAACAATCTAACCTCACTAGCAGCAATCATTCTCTTCTAGAGCAATATGTGCTGATCACGTAAACAAGGGTAGAACTTGGCTAGGCTTGTAAGGGCCCTAGGGCCATTAGCCTAGTAACTTCTTATGATACTGTGATCTTATACATATACATCACTAACAAATACAAACTTATATCTGACATCAATATTCTCCCCACCATCATTTAGCAACCAGTGTCTAATTGCTTTCTCCATAAATGCATCTTCTCAAAAAATTCCTCCAAATTTATTTCATATCTCAGTCAAAACATGAGTGAACATAAATGCAAAACCATTTTAAACCCAGGTTGATCATTCATCTGCTATGAAAATAATTATGACCTAGCTTTGTAATCATTGACAAACACACTTGTAAATCTACAAAATTCATATTTCCCAATAATTGTTCACCTACTCACAGGGTGGGAAGAAATGACTGCAGATCTCCAGAACTAAAATCTCTGCTTTACAACTGATAGATGTGGCATGGTATGAATTGGAAAACAGCTCCACTCCTGCTAATAGACACTGCTACACTCAAGTTAGAAACCTATTTAAACAAGCAATTAAGGAATATAAATGCCAACTTATGAAAAAAAGGAAAGTGCCCTAATTGATTCACCCAAAGAATTCTGGAAAGAAGTAAGTCACACAACTGATGGGCAATCAAACCCAAATCAACATATTAAACAATATCACCTTCACCATCTAACATTTTCACAGAATTTAGCAACTTACCCAGTATCATAACAATTACCAACCCAATCATATCCATCACCCATTCAAGACCATTCCTCAGAACAAAATATATAAACCCTCTATTCCAACAAATAAGAGCCAAGAGTTCATCAAGTCTATATGGACTGTACCTTTAGTTTATTTACTACTGTAAAGACTCACTCAGGATACTTCTCAAGCAAATATCCAACCATTGCCTAACATGCAGCATGATGCCCAGCATTTAGAAAACAGTCATAAATACCCAATCGCAAAAATAAGCAAACCTTCCTAAATCATCTCATTACAAACCAGACTCAATCATACCTATCCTTAGGAACTTGTTGCAAGTGAGAAAATATATAATTACCCTCAAACAACATGGTTTCTGGTCAGGTTGACTCACCTCAAAATATAAAATTCTATTAGTTATGGACAAAGGTCACTTGAAGGGTGCCATCTTTGTAAGCCTTGCCAAAGCCTTAAATCTAGCTGACCACAACATTCTTTTGCAACATCTTGGGGAGTCTAGCATAAGGCCAGATACTATTCCACATTTATATAACTATCTAACCAACTACTTCACTGTCAAATTCCACCCCTCTCTTTCTCATATAACTTAACCTTAAAAAGGTACACCACAAGGTTCTATATTACCCCACTTCTCATCTCTATTTTCATCAACAGACTATCATGTGATCTACCCCACCTGCCAGTACTACTGTATGCCACCAACATGGTTGTATTCCATACAAATCACTCCCTTGAAACAGTTCAAAAAGAATTGCAGTCTGACTTCTTTCACTTATCCAATGGATCGATAACAAAGCAGTGGTCAACTCTACGTAAACAACAACAACAGCAAATTATATGAAAACAAATTATAAGAAAAAAAACACTTAAAACACAAACTCCATTACAAATGAAGGACCACAGCAACACTGTCATAGAAAACAATGGCTCCTTCAAATGCCTGTGTATCTGGCTTGACCCCTATCTCAACTTTACTACCCACCTAAACAACATAAGGAAAAAACTTCCGCACAATATTCTTTTAGGGGAGAAAAACTAATTTCTTACAAAGGACTAGAACAGCAATAGGAAAAGGCATTCTTCCATCCTACTAGCTTTACCCTTGACTGGATTCTTGCATCCGCACCTAACCTCTATCACCAGCCTGAAGCCCTACCAGACTCAATCAGTGACCACTCCTGTATGCGCATCCAAGGATTCTTCTCTCACCTCACTAGACCTCATAAACTTAAAGAATGTCACAAACTAATCAGCTTTAAATGTGATACTCTCAATAATTCTCTCTCTTCTATAGACTAGTCCTTCTTCTCATCTTTACCTGTAGATGACGTTGTCCTCCAGTTCATTTCTATCTTCCTAAACACTCTGAACACCCTTGCTCCTCCCAGAACTGTCAGAGTAAAATCACGTTGCTCCCCCTGCCTCATCAACCCTATTCTCGCCCTTATCCAACACAGAGATTCAGCCTGGAAACTGTGGGTAAAAAACAAATCACCTACACACTATGACAAACACATAAACACTGATAAAAAGAACTTCTATCTTTCACCCCAAATAAATGAACCCAGACACCCTAAACAATTCTGGAATAATATCAACCAAATTCTCCACCCACAGAATCCTTCTACTCCTAAACCCTGCCCTAATAATACACCCCAAGAAACTGCATCCATTTTCAATTCATACTTCATAGATACCATCCGCAAACTTACTCAAAACTCCAACCCAACCATCCCCATACCTTCCAACTCCCCCCACTGCAAAACAGCCCTTTCTCATTAACTCCTGTTCCAACCAGCGACATTAAAAAAACTTCTTCTCAAACTTAAACCATGCTCCTCATCCACCGACTACCTGCCACCTTCCGTCATAAAGCTTGCAGCTAACTCTGTTGTATATCCTGTCTCCATCATCATAAATCACTCAATCAGTGAATCCACTGTTCCTACTCTTTGAAAAAAAAATCTACACCTTACCCATCCGCAAAGGAGGTAATTCTTTAGAGCCTTCTAACTACTGACCTACTGCCATACTATTTCCCCTCTCCAAAATTCTCAAGCACTGTATTCACAAACAAATCTCAGCTTATCTTACACAAAATAATCTAATCATCCCTACCCAACATGGCTTCTGCTCCCCATCACAGCACCACTACCAGTGTCATGTCTGTTTTTAGCCTTTGATGCTGGTAGATGGCAGCAGCTTTGGTCAGGGAACCCCCGCTTGCAACCAGTGGCTGCAAGGAGGGTTTTCTCTATTTTTATGTGGTTTAGGGATTCCAATGAATTTAGGCAAGTGGGGGGTGTCTGTAGATAGTCAAACAGGTTATCTGTTAATAAATCATCATAAAGTACAGTCAATGCTGTGTACCAATTGTTATATGATACCTTAATCTCTTTTAAAGTTAAAGATTCATAATAGTTAGTGTCATTCAGCATTTCCTCTATCCTCTGGTTATAGCTGCTGGTATCAGTAACAGTAATACCTCCTCCATTTTCAGCCTTCATAACCCATCAAGACATGCTTCTGCCTAGCTCTAACAATGCTTTTTTCTCACTTTTATTAAGGTTGTAGAACTTTCTCCATGTTGGTTTTGCAAAACCTTCCTGATGTCCATTTCACATTTGGCCTCAAAAGCTGCTAAAGTTTGGTGTAAGGGAGGGCAGTAATTACTGGGTCTTTTTATTGTTTCTTCAATAGGTTTTTTTTTCTTAGTGGCATCAGATTTGTCATGTACAGAACTTTCAGATTCAATGACACAGGATTTTAAATCAGCCAGTACCTTTGCTATATAAGACCTGCAGTGGGGAACAAAAGTTAATCCCTTTGAAAACACACTGAACTCAATGTCAGTAAGTTCTTTTTTGGAGTGATTCCACATGACAGGATAAGTTGATGGTGTGGCTGATTTCTCTGCCTGGATCTGGGTCCTGTGGTGTAGTTGGGCCCCCCCAAGTATTTCATTTCCCTCATGCCTGTCCATTGCTTGGTTCTTCATTTTTACGGAGGGGCTCTGGCTGGGGTTTGGGATCGTTTAAACTCCTCCTGTACCCTTTGGAGTCCTGGGGGATTGTAGTGGTAGTCTTCCTGGTGAACATCTTGTATTAACAAACACAATTTTTTATTTGAAGCTTTTGACAGTTTTTCTTGCGCCAGTATTTTTTCTTTCCTCTAATTTTTCTCTTAATCTTTTCGTATATCTTCTGTCTGGAAATTCTGGGCTTCTTACATAATAGTATCAATACATAATTTCTTTTTTATTCTCAATAGTCCACAATATCATCCGTTTTTGTGATTTTTGTGGGCTACTACTTCCTTCTACAATGGGGGGAGGGATCCTCCCCCTGGGCTTGGCCTAGCATCCATGCAGGAATGTTACAGTGTCTTGAGGATTTTATATTGTCATTATTTTCAGTCCTGGCACCAGTATACCTACCAGGTATGGCCACTTTGTTATCCTGGGTCTTCTGCACCTGGCTATCCTTTTTTATTTTTAACCTACTTCTTTCCATGATATATACTACATAAAATACAGTCTATATATCTGTGTCATCTTGGTGAGATTTTTATGAAGAAAAGGGTCCACCTCATGATGGTACTCACAAAAATTTGGCCAGAGATGGTCAGTCAGTGGAAGTCAAAAAGATAGCAAGTGATCCTCCAGACTAGGTTAGATAGTTATTACTTAGCAAAATGGATTCCCCATACTCCTTTCCAAACTCTCTGAACTCAGCCTCTCTTCAGCAACTATCTTATGGTTTCACTGCTATCTCACAGACAGACAGCAATCTGTAAAATGGCTCTCTGCATTTCTCCCCATTTAAATGGGTGTCCCACAAGACTCAGTTCAGGGCCTCCTCTTTAATATCTTCACTAACCAACTATTCACATCCAATCTTCAATCCTCCTTTGTACAGTATGCAGATGACTCTATCATTTTCATTACTGATAATTCCTCCAACCTCCTAACTCTAACACAAACTTCATTTAACCTCACTGAAACCTGGCTTACTAACAACAAACTCATACTTAATCCTGAGAAGACAAAACTTCTGCTCTTCCTCGCAAAATCCCTTAATCATCTTAAAAACTCCTTTACCATTTCCTGCTTCAACAATACTACTATCAAACCTGAATCCCACATTAAGCTCCTCATTAAGCTCCTCAGAGCAATAATAGACAATCAGCTTAAATTTGACCTTCATGTTCTTCACTGTATCAAAAAAAAAACACCAAAACTACCAAAACCTCAGTCGACTCTATCGTAACAAACTATTTCTCACACCCAGCTCTAGGATCTCTCTATCCCAAGCATATCCTCTTCCCAACGTCTTCTACAGTTCTCAAATATTAACCAACTTACAGTCCTTGCTAATCTCTAAACTCAAAACTACCTACAACAAAGTTGCTAGATTTGAAGTTATTAAGCCTTCTAGCTCACATCACTATCACACTCTCCAAACGCTTGGCTGGCTTGAATTTCCTAAACCACTAATATTTACACAACGCCCCATCATCCATTCTGTCTTGAACAGACCCTCTTCCTGCCCTAGCATCACTTCCCTTGTCTCAATGTATAAGCTCACGTGACCCCTCAGAAGTGCTGATGAGGGTCTCTTACAGATCCATAAACCCACAAAATCTCCTGGACAGAATCTCTACAGTTACCTTTCTGCTCTTGCATGGAACAAGCTTCCCATGTCTCTTAGAAACATCACTCACTTTTCTGAATTCAAGAAAACTCTCAAAAGTTATCTCTACAGCACGTGGACCTGTCACTGTAATTACCCCACCTGAACCCTCCTTCTCTCCATTATTATTATCACATTTTCTCTCCTCACTATTGCTAAACTTTCTCACTATCTGCTTTGTATGATTTACTCTTCCTTTTGAAGTCAACCTTGTGTATTTTTCAGCTAGTGCTTAGTTCAATACCTAATTACTAAAACTTATACTCACATTAATATGGCTCTGTTGCTGATTATCTTTATTCTACTGTTATTACATATTGATTGAATGTTTTTGCATATTTATTTGTATTCTTACCTCATTCTAGAACTGTTCTTGATTTGTTTTAATGTTGAGCTCAACGTGTTGTACTGTGGAGTTTCACCTATATTCTCTTAAATGTTTTTACTGTTTTATTGCATTTTACATATTTTATATATATATATATATATATATATATATATATATATATATATATATATATATATATATATTTATCATCATCATCTTCTTTCGGCTGTTCCCATTAGGGGTCGCCACAGCAGATCACCTGTTTCCATTTCTTCCTGTCCTCTGTATCTTGCTCTGTCACACCAACCACCTGCATGTCCTCTCTCAACACATCCATAAACCTTATCGTAGGCCTTCCTATTTTCCTGTTACCTGGTAGCGTCATCCTTAGCATCTTTTTCCCAATATACTCAGCATCCTCCTCAGCACATGTCCAAACCAATGTAATCGTGCCTCTCTGGCTTTGTCTCCAAACCTTCCAATCTGGGCTGACCCTCTAATATACTTATTCCTAATCCTGTTCACCCTCGTCACACCCAGTGCAAATCTTAACATCTTTAATTCTGCCACATCCAGCTCAAACTCCTGCCATTTTGTCAATGCCACTGTATCCAACCCATATAACATAGCTGGTCTCACTACCCTCTTGTAGACCTTCCCTTTCACTCTTACAGGTACTCGTCTGTCACAAATCACTCCTGACACTCTTCTCCACCCACTCCATCCTGCCTGTACTCTCTTCTTCACCTCTCTTCCACACTCACCGTTACTCTGAACTATTGACCCCAAGTATTTAAACTCATCCACCTTCGCCACCTCTACTCCTTGCATCCTCACCATTCCTCTATCCTCCCTGTCATTCACACACATATATTCTGTCTTAGTCCTGCTAACCTTCATTCCTTTTCTCTCTAGAGCATATCTCCATCTCTCCAGGGTCTCCTCCACCTGTTCCCTAGTCTCACTACAGATCACAATGTCATCTGCAAACATCATAGTCCACGGGGACTCCTGTCTGATCTTGTCTGTCAGCCTGTCCATCACCATTGCAAATAAGAAAGGGCTCAGAGCTGATCCTTGATGTAACCCCACATGCACCTTAAACGCATCCATCACTCCCACTGCAGACCTCACCGCTGTCACACTACCCTCGTACATATCCTGTACCACTCTTGCATACTTTTCTGACACTCCTGACTTCCTCATACAATACCACAACTCCTCTCTAGGCACCCTGTCATATGCTTTCTCTAAGTCTACAAAAACACAATGCAACTCCTTCCGACATTCTCTGTACTTCTCCATCAACACTCTCAGAGCAAAGATCGCATCTATAGTGCTTTTTCCTGGCATGAAACCATACTGCTGATCACTAATCATCACGTCCCTTCTTAACTTTGCTTCCACTGCTCTTTCCCATAACTTCATGCTGTGACTGATCAATTTTATCCCTCTGTAGTTACTACAGCTCTGCACATCACCCTTATTCTTAAAAATCGGTACCGAAACACTCATTCTCCATTCCTCAGGCATCCTCTCACTTTCCAAGATTCCATTAAACAATCTGGTTAAAAACTCCACTGCCATTTCACCTTAACACCTCCATGCTTCCACAGGTATGTCATCTGGGCCAACAGCCTTTCCATTCTTCATTCTCTTCATAGCTATTCTTACTTCCTCCTTGCTAATCCATTGTACTTCATGATTTACTATCCCTACATCATCCAGCCTTCTCTTCCTCTCATTCTCTTCATTCATCAACCCCTCAAAGTACTCTTTCTGTCTCCTCAACACACTCTCCTCGCTTGTGAGTATGTTTCCCTCATTATCCTTTATCACCTTTACCTTCTGCACATCTTTCCTAGCTCGGTCCCTCTGTCTAGCCAATCAGTACAGGTCCTTTTCTCCCTCCTTAGTGTCCAACCTTTCATACAACTCTCCATATGCCTTATCCTTAGCCTTCATCACCTCTCTCTTTGCCATGCACCTCATCTCCTTATACTCCTGTCTACTTTCTTCATCTCTCTGACAATCCCACTTCTTCTACGCCAGCCTCTTTCTCTGTATACTCTCCTGTACTTCCTCATTCCACCACCATGTCTCCTTGTCGTCCTCCCTCTGTCCAGATGTGATACCAAGCACCTTTCTAGCCGTCTCCCTCACTAGCTCTGCTGTAGTTACCCAGCTATTTGGTAACTCTTCACTGCCACCCAGTGCCTGCCTTAACTCATCCTTGAACTCCACCTTACAATTACCCTTTTTTAATTTCCACCACTTGATCCTTGGTGCTGCCCTCACACTCCTCCTCCTCTTCTTGATAACCAACGTCATCCTACAAACCACTATCCTATGCTGCCTAATAACACTTTCTCCGGTCACCACTTTACAGTCTCCAATCTCCTTCAAACTGGCCCTCCTACATAAGATATAATCCACCTGTGTGCATCTTCCTCCACTCTTGTATGTCACCCTATGGTCCTCCCTCTTGTTAAAATACGTATTCACCAAAGCCATGTCCATCCTTTTCGCAAAATACACTACCATCTGACCTTCTGCATTCCTTTGTTTAACACCATACCTACCCATCATTTCCTCATCCCCTCTGTTCCCTTCACCAACATGCCCATTGAAATCTGCTCCAATCACCACTCTCTCACCCTTGGGTACAGTCATCACCACTTCATCCAATTCACTCCAAAATTTTTCTTTCTCATCCATTGCACACCCAACTTGTGGAGCATACACACTAACAACATTCATCATTACACCATCAATTTCCAGCTTCATAAACATCACTCTATCCGACAGTCTTTTCACCTCCAAAACACTCTCAGCATACTGTTCCTTCAGAATAACTCCTAAGCCATTTCTCCTCCCATCCACACCATGATAAAACAATTTGAACCCACCTCCAATACACCTAGCCTTACTCCCCTTCCATCTGGTCTCTCGCACACACAATATACCAACCTTCCTTCTGTTCATCATATCAGCTAGCTCTCTCCCTATACCTGTCATACTGCCAACATTAAAAGTTCCGACCCTCACTACCACAGTCCTAGCCTTTCTCCTCTCCTCCTGCTTTTGGCCATGTCTTCCACCTCTTCTCCTCTTTTGGCCAACAGTAGGCCAGTTTCCACCAGCACCCTGTAGGCTAACAGTACTGGTGGCTGTCGTTGTTAACCCGGGTATCGACCGATCTGGTATAAACATTTTTCTTGGTGATTGCATGAAATGTTTTGGTGAAGTTTTATGCCGGATGCCCTTCCTGATGCAACCCTCCCCATTTATCCGGGCTTGGGACCGGCACAAAGAAATACACTGGCTTGTGCATCCCCAGTGGCTGTGTTTTATATATATATATATATATATATATATATATATATATATATATATATATATATATATATATAGTTTCTTTTACTGTATCTCTTCCCATTTTTGTAATTATTCTTGATTATTATACTGTGAAGCTTTTCTCCCTGGGCCTCCACTGAAAAAGGGCTTTCACTCAGTCGGACTATCCTGGTTAACAAATGTCAAATAAATAAATAAATAAAAATAAAAATAAAATAAAAAATATGGCCTATCCCTAGATGCACCTACTGCTAAATAATGCAAATGATCAGCAGTTAAATATGCAGAGACTTCATGCTTATCCCAATGTAGAAACACCACTGCAAAACAAATTAAAGAGGTATCTGCCAATTAAATAAAGATTAGACTTCCCCCTAGGATCACAACCTTTTAAGTACTAAATTGCAAAACAAATTTCCCCAAGCAGCATGACTAATAGGATAATTGCCCTCTTACATTCTTAGAAATCAAAGGCAAACTTTACCCACATTACAACCACCTAAAACTAAACTCCACTCAGTAGACCACTGCATTTCTCTACTTGCTCCCAACATGACCAAACCTATCCCTTCTAACATTTGACATTTCCTCTTATTTTATGTTCTGCATCCAAATAAAAGCCCATCTCCATATACTTGCTGCATACAAAGGCCACACAACCAATCACAGCAATTGATTTCTCATTCCTATGCCTTCAATCAGAATTAAAAAGCTTTAGTACCCTTTACATATTTCCTTCTACAAGCCTCACTTTTTTTACCTTTCTTACACTCATGTTTTCTCTCAGCTACCCAAGAAACTTCAGTCATTTCCCATGTGGAATTTGTTGGAATTGAAAAAGTAATTGCATTGCCTTTTGTTAAAATTTCTTGTATTTATTTTATGATCTGCCATGTTACATTTCACCATATACAACTGATTACTTGTCTTTGTATTTTAGTGTACGTGTATGCATTTTAGTGTATGTATGTGTGTATATGCACACACACACAAACATATATTAATATTAAATAGTGGTTTATGCTCCAATTACACTTTCTCTGGGCTGAGATTGAAATTTTTCATACGTGATCAGTGCTCTATCCTAGTTATCAAATGTTAAATAAAATAAATATGAAATACAAGCTTAAGTGAAAAAAATGTTTACATCCATAACTAAAGGCCAGCCTAATAAATCACTTAAACTTTTGATGGGTTTATTTTAAACTTTTCTCTACTTGATAAATCTAATTACTCAAGAACTGGAAAGTAATGAGTTTAGTAATTGTTGTTATGATCCAAGATGGAAAACTTCATTCATTGCGTTCCTCTTTATAACATATTTCTAAACAGGAAGACTTTTCTTTTGCAACATTACTTCTACTTGAAATTTATATCCTAATAAGAAGTCTTTCATTTGGCAATATTTCTTCAGTATTTAGGTTCATAGGTAGGTACTAAGCTATTGGCCATAGGGCCTATATAAGCCTAGCCAAAGGTACCCTGGCTTTCGCCACCCAAGAAAATTATTTTCATGTGCCACTGTCGAGCAGAGCCACAGAAGTGATCCCCGGGGTGAATTTCCTATCTCCCATCCAATCATCAAGATTTTTCTTGAAGAGCACTAATGAGGAGATTTGTTTGATATAGATAGGCAGTTTGTTCCAGAGTATGGGAAGTCTCTGGGACAGGAATCTATCCCTCCAGCATGTTCTGTTTATTGTGGTGACAAGGTTTAGGTCCCTAGACCATGTAGCTCATAGGGATTGGGATTTCTTTAAGTGGAGCATGTCTAAAAGCTCTGGGTTTGACATAGCTTTGTGTGTTAGGCAGAGATCGCCTCAGAGTAGGCGATATGCAACGGAGTAAAGCTGTAGTTTTTTGAGACGGTCTTCATAAGGCATCTGTTTGAGGCCGGTAATCCTCTTTGTGAGGTATTTCTGTGGCCTTCCCAGTTGTTGTAGATGTCTTGTGAGGTACATACCAAAAGGGGCATTGTACTCTATAATGGATCTAAGGCGTGACGAGTAGAGGGGAACAATGACCTCTTTTTTCCTGGATGAGAAACCTTTCGTGATGAGGTGTGCCAAGTAGAAGGATTTCCTGACTACTGTGGCGATGTGATTATCAAAAGAGAGACTACTGTCCACCTGTGTCCCAAGGTCTCTTATCACACTTTCAGTGTTAAGTAGACTACTGCCTATGTGATAGTTCATGGATACTGAGTTTTTACCAAAAGGGATGACAATGCACTTTTTGGCATTGAGCTTGAGGCCATGCCTTTGACACCAGGCATCTGTCTCAGTGAGGCCCTTTTGTAGGATGTCCACATCTTTTGGAGTTTTAATTATGGCTCCTAGTTTGCAGTCATCTGTGAACTTCGTTAGCCAAAGACCTTCTGTGTTGGCTTGTGCTTCAGAGAAGTAGATACCAAACAGGAGGGGACCCAGGACTGAACCCTGTGGTACTACACTTGTCACTGGTCTGAAGCTGGATTTGGAGTCTGCTACTTTCACAGTGTGGGTTCTGTCAGTGAGCCAGTTGGCAACCCATCTTGTAACATAGGGATTTATACCTAGTTTAGTGAGTTTATCTATAATTCCAAAATGGGGGATGGTGTTGAAAGCCTTGGCGAGATATAGATAGGCTGTGTGAACCACCTTACCCTCATCTACAGCTTTGGTGACTGCTTCAAAGAAGTCTATCAGGTTTAGGAGACATGATCTGCCTTTTACAAACCCAAACTGGGTGGGGTCCTGAGTTTGGAGATTGCCAATGTCATTGTTTATAAGTTCCATGATGATACGTTCCATAGCCTTGCAGACCAGGCTCGTTAGGCTAATGGGGCGGTAGTTTCTGGGGTCTGTGGTGGCTCCCCCTTTGTGGAGTGGGATAACTGTCGCTGTGCGCCATTCAGTGGGCACATAGCCTGAGGTGAGACTATGATTGAACATGGTACTTAGGTGGGGTGCCAGTTCATTCTGTAGTTCATGTAGAACACAGCCTGGGATGTCGTCAGGTCCCATGGATGCTTTGTTCTTGGCTTTGGATAGTGTGTTTCTTACCTGTGCAGCCGTGATTACAGGAACTTTGCATTCTTCTGGTATAGAGATGGGCCCTTTAGGGGATGACAGGGTGGTAAAGTTAGCACTGAACCTATCTGCCAGGATGTTGGCAATATCAGTTGTTTCTATATATTTAGTGCCGTTGTGCTGTAACACAGAACAGATCTGAGTGTTGCCATTGAGATATTTGACATAGCTGTAGAATGCTTTGTGGTTGTCTTTAGAGTCAGTGGCGATTTTGTTTTCATAACTAGCTTTGGAGGATTTTATGAGGGATCTCAGCTTCTTACTGAGGCTGACCAGGGAGTTTCTCCAATCATGGGATTTTACTCTTTTTTGCAACAGTTTCTTTCTTCTGTTGTAGAGTTTGTTTATGGCAAGGGACCACCAGATTGGCTTCCTTTTTTTGGAGGATAGCATCTTGGTTCTTTTAGGGATTGCATGATCCATGCACTCATGTAAGTGCTTATAAAGTGCATTTGTGTAGGATTCAGCAGTCATACCTCTATTGTCTGTCAGTATGGGTGTTGTGAAGTTTGCCACTTCTGTCTTAAGAAGCGTGAAGTTGGCTTTGGAGAATTTTTTTTACTGTGGTTTCCCTAATGGGGGGTAGGGGAGGGATGTGGATGTCTAGGGTGATTAGCTTGTGGTCAGATCTGACCAATGAGGAATTGACCTCTGGTGTGGAGCACCAGTTGCCCATGTTATTAATAACCAGGTCTAGGATATTGATGCCCCTGATGGGGGTGTGGATAAGTTGATCCATGGCATTGGAATTTATGAATTCCAGAAAACATTGAGCACAAGAGTTGGTACAGGAGTAGTTTTCCCAGTTAATAGTAGGGTAGTTGAAATCACCCATTATTAGGGTGTTAGGTTGTACCCTAATATTTTCCAGTGTATTAAGAAATGAGGAGTGGGAATCCCGGGGCATGGTGGGGGATCTGTAGCAAGCTACAGTTTGGATTGCGGTCTTGCCCAGAGTTAGTTGCACTTGGATAATCTTGGATGCATTATGCTGAGCAACTAGCCTGGAGGTGTGGATATCCTTAATGAATATGGACACAACTCCACCTATAGTGTTTCGGTCCAGGTTAGGTGGCCGAAAGGTGTGGTATGAATTATAGCCTGGTAATGCAGAGGTACTTTCTGGAGCCTTGAACCAGGTCTCTGTCACTGCAAAGATGTCGATGTTCTCCATTTTAAGGAGTGCCTTGAGTGAGTGCATTTTGAGGTTTAGACTTCTAGCATTGAGTAGCAATACTCTCAGATTCTTCTTGCCTGTACCTGTTAAGGTGGTGAATTTGTCATTTGAACCTTGCCTAAAAAAGGCACTATAGGGGTGGCTAGAGCCTTAGCCTTTAAGAAAGTTTCTCAAGAACAAGGTTCTTTCTTTTCATATTTCAGAATACAATAATATAGCGAATGGTGAGATAAAGGTAACAGAAAAGCTGAAAAATTGGTAGTAAACATAATAATCTAAACAGATACTAAACTACTAATCTACTCAACATGGTTTCAGACCTAGCCACAGCACTACCACAGCTCTCATCTCCTTCCTAGAAACAGTTAATAAGGCCAGTGACACTGGCCACATCGTGAATACTCTCCCCTTTACCTCTCTAAGGCATTAGACACAATATTACAAAACCTTCTTTTCACTAAACTCTTCAAACTAAATCTATCCCACTCCTCTATTAACTGGTTTACCAGTTGCCTCTCAAACAGGCAGCAAGCAGTTAGACGGAAAAAAGCCACCTCCCCTTTTCTCAATACTCACACAGGTGTCCCCCAGGGTTCAAATTTCGGCCCCCTTCTATTCAATACATTCATAAATAATTTCTACCAAGCCATCCCAAATGCCAAACTTGTCCAATATGCCGATGAGTCAACAATAATCTGCTCTGCCTCTTCTATACACACCCTAGTTAAATTAACCCAGGATGCCTTCTCCTCCATTGAGCAATTGATGATGTACAACCATCTAGCACTAAATGCTACTAAAACCAAACTCATGATATTTACTGCTTCCAAAACCACCACCCTAGATAAAACCTCATTCTCAGTCACCAGTCAAAGTAATACTGCTATCAAAATAGTCTCTAATGCTAAACTACTAGGAGTCCTGATTGATGGCCAGCTAAAGTTTGATAATCATCTAAAAGTAAATATCAAAAAAGCTCACAAAAAATAGGCATGCTTTACCGCCACAACCATTACATCTCTCCCTCCACTAACCTCACCCTCACCAACAGTTACCTTATCCCATCCCTCCTATACAGTGCCTCTGTCCTTACTAACCTGCAATCCTCCATCAAAACTAAACTCTCATCTTGCTATAATAAAAATAACAAAATTTGCAACTGGCCATAGATCCCCTTCCCATCACTGCAAAGCCCTACATCAACTGAATTGGCTTGAGCTGTTCAGTTACCTCATCTATATTCAACTTGTCCAAACACACAAACATATTTTCACCCCCCCTCTCTGTTCCTCTCTTGCCACCACCTTTAAAATGCACCAACCAAATAGACTTTTGAGATCTAATTCCCAAAATCTAATTGAACTGCATAAATCTGCTTGTCCACCAGGCAGACATCTAATACCCTTCTCTCTAGCACACTACTGGAATTCCTCCCACCGCTCATCCACACCACCACCAGCCTCTCTTCATTCAAAACCTTACTTCACACACACCTAACTTCACTATGGAAATGCTCTTGCTCCCACTCCACATAATCTCTCTACACTATAGCTACTCTCTATAAGCTATAATTTACAATAGCCTCCCATTGTTTTGTGCCCCTACTAAACGGGTCTATATTAGATGAATGAAAGTTCATCTTAGTGAACGCTGACATGAGCAAAAATTGCAGAACTCGAAACCGCAATTGTGAGATCACGGTCCAGTGAAGATGGGAATATTTTCCCTTTCCTCACTGTAGTGCGATCTCGAAGTTGGAATATATATTTAGCAGAGGGCAAGGGGGGCACAGCCCCCCACAATTGCAGTTTCGAGTTCCTGGATTTTCGCTCATGTGAGCGTTCACTAAGATGAACTTTTGTTCATCTGATATAGACCCTAATTAACTCTAGAAATTAGCATAACTCCTAGAATGGTACAATTCTGTAGCCGAGAAATTAACTGCATGAATTGTCATAACTGTTAAAAATTTAGACTGTTTCTGTTATTGCATTGTGCTAATATGTTAAACTGTTAAATACTTTGACTGTTTGTAAATATTACTCTTATTGCATTGTACTAATATGTGCACTCCACTAATATGTGTTGTTCTATTTGTTTAATTTTGCTTTATTTGTGCACATTACATATCTCTAATAACTTACTCTTATGTTAAATCTGTAATTTGTAAATTTCTGGAGCTTTTCTCCCCAGGTCTCCATTGAAAATGGACTCCTTGTGGCCCAATGGACTATCCTGGCAAACAAACTATAAATAAATAATAAATAATAAAATAATGATATTATCAAGGACAGGAAAAGCCAGGCTAAAAAAGCTTCCTTAAGAGATCTCTTGAAATCAAACCATCAGCCACAGGGCAGGAGTTAACAGAGCTATGAGACCTTAGAGACAAAGAAATAAAATACCAAAGGTTTCAAGCCATAGCCCCTTGGACCCCTAACTACCATACAGATTTTAGAGTCCAAGGGCTTTTCTAGACTGTTAGGAAACAGGACTTCTGTCACATGTGAGTGTTTGTGTTATGTAGGACTCAGATCATGTAGAATATGTTAAACTAATGCAAAAACTTTGTAAGTGTTTTTTACAAATCAGGTAAGTAGTGCAGGTACCACAGCAAAGACAAAAATATGTCAGTAGCAAGAAGTAATTGTTATTAGCTGGTCTGTAGGGTTAATCACTAGTTGAAGGCCGTTAAGTTTTAAGTTGTTAATGCCTTGCTAAATAGCTTTATAGTAATGAACTAAGGAGTAACCCAGAAGACACACACACATTAAGAGATACATTCTTATTTGGACTGACACCAAAAGGTATGTGATTACACACACAGGAAACCTTAAAGATAAACTGAAGAAAAATAGGAAATGTTCCACGTGACTTTATTGAGAGAGAGAGAGAGAGAGAGAGAGCGCGAGAGGATTAGCCAGTCAGTCAGGTCTCGCCTTGCAGAAATGTGAATAGGTCGGGTGTATTCCTGGTGAGACATCATACTGGTAAATAGTGTTCTTTGAAAATAAATTTAGAGGTACATAGAAAATCAAATATATTTGTAGATAGTTATTTTTTAAACAAGAAACATCTTTATTGAATAATCACTTATGACATAGGCAATCATGCATTTATATAAATGAAAACAAACCATACTGAAGTATTTTCAGTTGTGAGCATTGTGCATCACTTATACACTTCTGTGCAGTAATTGTCCGTCAAACATTACATAGCTTATTCAGTTCCTGCCTTCCTTTAAACCTCATTCTTCTCCAAAAGTTCTTCTGTGTGTATTGCTCCCACAGTTCTCATTTTTTTCTATGTAATTTGCTCCTACCCTTTTTGAAAGGTCCCACTTCAGCTCTTTTTTCTCTGTTGCTATATTCACTGCTTCTAGTGTGGTTTGTTTAGACTTTGAATTCCATTTTCTAGCAATTGCTTTTTTGGCAGCCACCAGAATTAAACTCAGCAAGGCCTGACTGTGTCTAGGCAATTCTGATTGTGTATCAGTGCTCAAAAATCATTTTCTTAGTTACTCCAATTTGCTCACCAAGTATTTCTGACAGAGTAGTCTGCAGGGAATTTTTAAAGCCTGCTATCTCATTACACTTCCCAAAAATATGTTCCTAATTATATCTTTTTCCATATCATACCTGCAATGTTTGCATTCTACCTGAGGAAAACTTCTTTGGAGTCTGTTGAGTTCTTCCAAGCAAAAATTCTAAATCTTTAAGACCTCGTTGTTGTAGAAAATCTGATAGCTAGATTTTTTTTCTTTTTGCCATCCTTCTCATTAAATCTATTTACGTTTCTGTGTATCTACTTATAATTGCATATTCAGTTTTACTAATTCCACATTTTAATATTTTTTTTCATGTAAATAATTTTATTATTCAGTCTCAAATGCCTGTCACTGAGTTTTAGTTTTTAATGTAAGAAGGTGTATTGATTTTTTATAATACCAACTATTGTCTCATGTCTTTTGAAAATTGATCATTTTAATCATTGCTATCAAATATTTATATTTAGGTTGACTTATTTTAAGACTTAAATGAATTTGTGTTTTTAGTGTGCTGGAGCGGTCTGGTAGTGGCAGCATTAGTATAAAGATAAGCAAATAAGTGCTGGCACTAGCACAAAATCACTCACCCCTCCACAAAAATACTGTGTGTGAATTTGTGTACATCTTGTACATGTTTCAGCTATGTTGCCATGATTGTACTGGGTGGCACTAAACTCAATCTGAGGTGAATAAAACAATGCACAGGCAGTGATTATGATTCTGATCTGCACCTGTACATTTTAAAGCTTATTTGGGTGCATGCGGTGTTATTATTATGTGATGCAGTAGTGTGCATTTTCTGTATGCTGTTAGGATAGTCACCCATCACATTTTATTTGGTGGTCGGCACTGCAGATCATGAGACTCTAGTTCCTCACCATTTCACATTAATGTGGTCCCAGCAGTACAGATTTAAAAGCCATACCATATCAGTGACAGTAGGTGGGATTATGCACTTGTCCTTCACAAACTGCAAAATTGGGAGACACTGAGTTAATTCCATTTGAACCATGCTTATATAAATAAGGTCTGCAGACTGCTATTTTAAACAGTAAGTCGGCAGTCTCAAGCAAATAAGCCATTAAACTTGATGAAAGTCTGAGTGTCCATCAGCATTATTTTAAGCCTTCCAAGTAAATGTGTCTTGGTGTGCTACATAATTTAAGCAATTATAAAGCAGAAGCAGAAGTAAAGGCAGTACACTGAGAATGGGTGTAAGGAACTCAGATTTGTAGATAGATCCAATAAAAAGTGCATAATCACCAAGGTAGTTAGAAATGCTTCACCTGATGGTCAGTGTTTGTGAGAGTATAATTCTGAGCCTAAAACAGCAAATAAACATACCAAAAAGCATCATAACTGAAATAAAAACATGATGCTGCAAAGTTGTAGTCATCAGCATCATTGCAATTACAGAAGCATAATATGCAATGCATTGACTCTTACACTGGTGTTCTAGCAAGATGACGTGATTTTTTTGAGTTACTGGGTTGCCTGAAGATAAACTGTTGCATTAGGTTTCACCATATACAGTATCTGTTGCTCTGCAGGACAGAAGAACAAGAGGTTAAGTATACGGATCAGCTAGTTATTGTCAGATGGACTGAGCTTACAGTAGAACTTCACAGCACTGTAATTCTTGTGGAGAAAGACAGTCAATATCCACAGACTTACGAAACTTAAATGCATATGTAAATAAATAGATCTTAAGTTAATTGTATTCACTACAGATAATAAAATTGATAAGTATAATTCACAAGTCAAAAATTAGGCCAAATGAGTATAGCTCAAAACTATGTACTTTCAGCAAATCATTCAGCAGATCAAGATCTCTTAGATTGTAATTTAACATTTCATTGGATTCAGAAGTCTTTCAAAGGGCTATAACTGATACAAGTGGATAGCTGAAAACATTTGAGAACCTAATGAAAGACATTTTGATCAGGGTAACTGCCAAGCAGTAGCATAACACAAGACTGACTAAGCTTCTAGATAGACCAAGGATACAAAGTTCAAAATTGAACAAAGTGAAATAGTAAACCCGTGAGTTAACTTTGAAAGGCATAGGCTGTCATCTTACCTTTAACTGGATATAGCAACATGCAAATTGAATATATTATGCTGTGAACTTTTCATTTGTTTCTTGTGCTGCAAGTTATTGAAGATGCAACTAAACAACAAAAATGGCTGAACCATCAACTCCATAAAACATTTTAGAAAACATTTTTTTTTTTTTGCAGAAGGACTTCCCCTTTCCTGCACACATCACCCTTCATACCCTGTTACTTACATATCTTAACTCCATATTCACAAGAAATATGGAGAAATGATAAAATAACTTATGTACTCAATTACTTCCAGCACAGAAACTATAGTAATAGTGGTTCTCTGTTTCTAATAATTGGTTTTCTGTTGCTAATAACACTCAACAAGTTCAGCATCTGTGAATATAAATTGACGAGTTGAAGCATTTTCAGTTGTAACTTGATGGCAAGTAATTTATTTTTTTTATTTATTTTACATTTGCTTACCAGGAAAGTCCGACTGGACACATGTCCTTTTTCAGCTGAGGCCTGGGAAGAAAAAGCTCTGCATAAAATGTAATACATAATACATACAATTTAACATCATTTGATTAGAATTGAATGCACGGTGAGAGTAATAGAGTTTAAAACAATCAGGATATATTTGTAAACTAAGCAATCAATGAAAAAGTGCAAGACATTAAAGCCTGGCTATTACAGAAAGGAATCTATGAGCATATACTATAAAGAGTCAAAATATTATAATAAAGTGAAGGTATCAAGGCTAAAAAAGAAGAGACATATACTGCCTGATGGTATTATTTGTATAGGACTTATTAGGTTATTTTTAGGCAGAGTATTCTTGTTTGACATGGGATCCAATGGTTTTATAGTAAGCGTAGTGTTGGTAACCATAAAGAAGAGGTATTAGTATTGATAAGAGATATGGATTAGTCAGAGGCAGAGCAAGGGCACAGCCATTTGTTGGAAAAGTGATTTTTTTAGCATTTTTTAAATTGAGACAAGGATGAAATATTTGTAATGCACTCTGGTAAGGCATTCCAAATTTTGCCAACATAACTTGAGAGGAGGGAATACACGCAAGAGGGAGAAGAAAGATGTAAATCAGCAGTCATAAAAAAAAAAAGAAAAGCAAAGTGACTTGCAGCATTCATTCCCTGGATTTAATTAGAATCCTGAGCAGACCTTAGTTGTTTACTGCATTGAATATGGTTTGCTAAATACCTAAAAATACAGTTAACACTTAACAATGGTAATGACATCAACTCATATGCATAAAAGATGGGCCAGGTATAGAACCCTTAATTCAGTGCACAAGAAGTTAGGAATTTTCTTAAGAGTACAAGTCGAGCACCTAAAATAGAAACAGAGCTATATTTGACATTTGCTTCACAAGGAAAGATTTATATTTTGAAACAGCTTATTATCATGAAGTCACTATGAGTATGAAAGACATAAGATAATTGTCAAATAAATGAATGGAGAACCAGGATAAATAACTGTGCTTACTTTGGCAGCACATATACTAAAATTGGAATGATACATGGAAGATTAGCATGGCCCCCCACTCAAGAATGACATACAAATATTGCCATTTCTGCAAATATGCAGCTTCCACCAACATACCCTAATTGTTGTGATTCTTGGGGTTGATACAATACCTTTTCAAGCTCATACCCCATTTACTATATGTAGCCAAGCCTCTTCTTGAACAGAATTTCATCAGGAGTTATACATGGGAACAAACTGAAGAGTTTTCATTTACTGAAAACAATGGTAACTACTACAAATACTACCGCTGATGCTTGAAGTAAATGCTATCCACAAAGTGCTAGGAGCAGTAATACTGTGAGACAGGCACTCATTGGCATGTGTAAAATTCTTTGATGGATAAACAAATCAGGTAGATTAATAAAGAAATGCAAATTATAGTATTTGGATGTCAAGAGATGCTGCAGTTACATATAACAAAAACACATATTGAATATGAAATTAATCAAAAGCTTTTGCAAAGCATATTCTGAATGTCACTGCAGAAAACACCTATAGCACTGGAAAAAATCACTCACAGTTCAGACATATGATGACATGCAGCACAAAACCAGTAGAAGATGCATGTAGCTAGCATGTAAAGTGGGGCATATCTGAGTGAAAGTGGAAGCTTGTTTTTAAAAAGCCTATGGATGGTCTGTTTGTCATAACACAAATCCCAGTAACTCCTAAAAAATGCAGTAGTTGAAGACTGCTATTAGGCAGGATACAGAAAAGCATATGTTAACGGAAGCAATAATATAATGAAGGCCAGATAATCAAAAGTATCCTCATCCATTGATTCATTAATATTATACCTTCAGAGAGGAAGTGGCATGTATTCAGGGTCTAATTGTCGTAAATGAGAAAGTCATAATTTCATCATCAATGAGAAATCAAATATTTCTGAAAATCCTTCAGTGTTATTTAGGAATTTTTGAATGTAAAGGATGAGCACAAAACATTGTACGGTGGCCTAATATGAGAGCAAAAATAAGAAAAATGGCGCAAAAAGGTTGACTTTGTACCACGCATAGAATTCATAATCATAAAAAAGAACTGGCACTTCATGGGATTCTAACTTTAATTTGTCAAAAAGTAGGAGCTGACTTATTTCAGCCCGGTAATCTAAAATGTCTGCTTTGTGTGATTAATACTGAAAGTATTAAGTTATGCTTCTGAATTATACTATAGCAACTAGTGTAATAATTGCATTTAACTAAAACTTTTCTAAGCAAGGAATACCACAAAAAGTTATGTCAGACAATGGCTCACTGTTTTTTAGCCAAAAATGCAGGTTTTTCTTGAAAGATGGTAAGGATTGCTGTACTATTTCAAGTCCAGAATATCCATGATTATATTGTCCTCCAAAGTTGAGTCAATCAAGAGACCACCCATGCCTTTGCAATCATTTATGGTTTAAATTGGACAAACATTAGATACTTGCACCAAAGTAATAACATAACCACATGATAATACATACTGTAACCTGTAAAAATATTGCTAGTCAATGTAACCAATCCTGTTCTGGCTAAAATTTGGATTTGGATACACAACCCAAGCAACCTCAAACCTGCTTACAATGACTCTTTGAGTTTACTTTCAAGAGCCATTCACAAGTTGCCTTGCCCAAAGCTTAACCTGCCCACCATGGAGAGACCCCATTACAGCCAAAGAAGGGGGGGAGGGGCATGGGTATAAACCTGCAAAGCAGCTGCCCTTCCAATAATTTTGATAATAGGTGGGTGGTTGCGTTCCTGTGAACCTCTGCTGAAATTGCATCTCAGCTTCTGAGAACTACTTATAAGAAGGATGGCTTGCTGCTTCACCCTCTGCTCAATTCATTGATAAAGCAGCTTACAGGTAAGCCATCCTTGTCAAGTAGAACACATCTGAGGAGTTAAATATGATGAAATATCATCTGCAAGCTGGGATCCATTATTAACTCCCCAAGTGATGTAGACATCCTACAGAAAGACCTCACTGAGAACAATTACTGGCCTTAACTTTTTGCCAAAAAATACGTCATCATCCCCTTTGAGAAAAACTCAGTTCCCACTAATCACCACATCGATGGGAGCTCACTGAACACTGAAGACATTATAAAAGATCTGGGGACACAGGTTGACAGCAACATCTCCTTTGACCACCACATTGCCACTGTGGTCAGAAAGTCCTTCTATGTGCACATCTCATTACCAAGGGTTTTGCATCCAGGAAGAAAGAGGTCATCATCTCTCTCTACTCTTCCCTCATTAGGCCAGTCATCGAGTATAATGCCCCATTTGGCATGTACCTTATTAGATGCATGCAACAGCTGGAAAGGCCACAAAAGTAACTCACGGACAGGATCCTATGCCTTAAGCACATGTCCTACATGGACAGACTCAAAGAACTCCACCTATTCTCTGTCTCATATCGTCTACTAAGAGGCGATCTCTGCTTGACTTACAAACCCATGTCTGACCCAGCTCTGTTAGAAATGCTACATCTAAAGAAATCCCAATCCCTCCACATCACATGCTCCAGAGACCTCAACCTCATTACTGCAATTGACAGAACATGCTGGAGGGACAGGTTCATAACCCAGAGACCACCCATGCTCTGGAATAGACTTCCCATACATGTCAAGCAGAGCACCTCACTGGCCCTCTTCAAGACAAATCTAGATGAGTGGATGGGAAATAGAAAGTTCACCACAGGGATCACCCCAGTGGATCTACATGATAGAAGCACTGGGAACTAACGTCGGGTGTCACGATGCTAGAGCACTTCTATGGGCTAGGCTTATAAAGGCTCCAGGGCCATTAGCCTAGTACATGCCTATGAACCTATGAACCTATATATCAAATGCCAGTGTATGCAGACTGGATTGTTATAATACAGACATACATCTTTGCAATCTGTAAGTCTCTCTTCTGCACAACTCTTGGGAGAGATTAGGCTGATGTTGGTATTACTTGTATCTTTCAGTTTATTAGGGACAGAAAACAGAATTCCTCCTTCAAATTTATTGAGAAGACTGAAGAAACAGAAGCTGTATTGAAGTAAACCTGCCAGAAATGTATCTCATCTTCATGCTAGGGAAATACTCAGAGTGATAAATAAGAATTTCTGACATAAATCTGAATGCAAATATCTATATTATGTTATCTGCAAAGACCGGATCATACACTGTACAAAAAGGTGACAGGTGGGTGTACAGTAAAATAACAGATTTTTTGCAGAAATTGCAAAATCAAGTTCATCTGATATAGTTTTAATGCATGAGACGTATAAGACACTAGTGATTCCTGTCACAGTGTCTTTAGCTGACAGGAAAGTCTGAAAGCTAAGACTTCAAAACCGATTTCAGGAACTACCTTGAGATCTGCAAGCAATGCAGTTTAAAAAATGTTCTTATATAACTATAATGACTTAGTATGGGATATGGTTTGCTAATGAAAATTATTCTCATGTTCAGTTCCAGTACATAATATTAATAGTTAACATTCCCCATGATTCATTAACACATTGTAAATTTTGCTATGAATCAAATGCATATGAGGCATCACAATTTAGAGTGCATGCACAGTTTTATCCTCTCTGAGAGCATATTGTAACCATGGCTCAACTTATGATCCTGGACTCCCATAACCTCTTGCAAATTTACCTTCCCAATATTCACAATTTGTACCATTCCCTCAGCTACTGGTAGGTAGTGTAGTGCAATGTAAGTGTCATGACCTCCTGTTTACACATATACCACATCACCATTAGTGTCAGTGATGTTCACCACAGGATTTTCTGTTATGCGTTTTACTGTACATACTCCAGAACTGCAGAATCTCTAGAGAAATTCTTGAAATTCTCACCAATATATTTCCAAGCATTGCTGCACCAAATGGCACTGATGCTTTATATCAACATATAGTTCAGTTGTGCAAGTAAACTTACCATAACAGTATATGCTCAAATGATCACTGCTGGAGTAGCCTAAGCTATATGGCTTATGTACTGACAAGGACATAACAGACAGTCAGCAACCAAAGCTTCAGGTCACCTTACATGCATGCAAACCACTACTCAGGTCAAGTTGAGTTGACTAAAAGTTAGGCTTGGGCACCAAGCCATTCAGAACTTTCATACAAACAGTGAGAGGGAGGCTAAAGCCCTGAGAAGGACAATGCTATAGAAATAATAACAAATGTCTACATGCTGACATAAAAACATGCAAAAAACAAAGGGGTGGTGTGATGGAGTGGCTGCAACAGCAGTGATCATTCAAACATCGTCTAGTATGGTACATTTACTTAAACAACTATACTTTGCTCTTCATATGATCACTGTTGCAGTGGCCTGAGCTGTATAAGTAGATTAAATAAAGCATAGATAGACTGGGAAGAGGTAATTCTGAGGGTCTAAGACTTGGAAAAGAAATTAACTTGTAGTGCTTTGCAAAAGTATGCACAGATGGTTAAATAGCTGATTCTAGAATACTTCCTGAATCCAACCCTTTCCAAAAAGCCATAGAAAAAGCCAAGGCCCTGGTAAAATGAGCCTTGACCCTACCTGAAATAGTTTTGTTGTGGTGGGAGTAACAAAATGTAATACCATAAGACAACCATTTGGAAATAGTCTGTTCTGACACTGGTTAGCCTTTTTTTCTTAACTTCAGAAGAAATGAACAACTGATCAAAAGTTCTAAAAGATTTTATTCTGTCAAGATAGTGTTTGAATTGGCTGTGGACATGAAAGGTATAAAGTTATCCTTCCCCCTCATTTTTTGGTTCTGTACAGAAAACAGGGAGATGGAATGGCTGGCTTAAAGTATACTTGTATACAGCTTTAGGCATAAAAAGACAGATTAGTTCTCAAAGAAACATCATCTTTGTGAAAAATTAAATCACTGACCAACCATAAGTGCTTGCAACTCAAACATTCTACTTGCAGAATTTAGAGCAATGAGTAAGATTGTTTTCCATGTCTAGAACCTCAACTCACCCTGATGAACTGGTTCAAATGGAGCTGGAGCAAGAGTTAGGTTGTCTAACACAGAGTTAAGATCCCAAGGAAGAGACATTTGTTTTCTAAGAGGCTTCTTGTGCAGCACCCTTTTCAAAAACATTTTCACATTACACTGCAATGAAAGCAGAGGGTCTACTGACATACATGCTGAAATGCCCAACAAATAAACCTTGACTGAGGAGTAAGACAAGATCATAGGATGGCAAATCACACAAATAATGGAAAACCAAAGAAACACTAGCCTTGAATGGCACTGGTTCTTTTGCTGGCACCATCTAGAAAATCTTTATCATTTGCTAATATATGATTTTTTAGTAGCAGGCTTTTTGCTTCCATTAATACCTGCTGCATGTCCACAGATAAAAAAATGTGCCTAAATGGTATTAAGATGTTATAATCTAGGCAGTCAGTTGCATTTCTTAGGGGTAGGGATGTATCAAACACCCTCTGTCTTCTGTGAGTAAATCTAGTTTTTGAGGAAAGTTTTGCAATTGCCTCTGGTCATTTCCAGAATAAGGTAGAACCATTGTTGCTTAGGCCAGAAGGGAGTCACCAAAATAATCTTTGTGGAGTCCTTCTGGATATTCAGAGGTATCCTGCATGTTAGTGAAAAGGATATAGAACACATTGGAACACTCCTGTCCAAGGAAAATAACTATCTTCCAAGCCTTCTTGCATGGAGTCATGGCACAGAATTTTGCCAATTGATTATGTAGAGAGGAGGCAAAAATAACTATTTGAAGTGTTCCGCACAGATGGATCAACGATTGGAAGACCCTTGATTCAACTACCATTGTGTGGGTCCATATTGGTCCTTCTTATCTTGTCTGCCACACACTTTTGCTGATGAAATGAATGATGCTTATAGAGTGAGATTGTGCTAAAAAGCGGTAACCCAAGCTACCATTGCTAGTCTGCATAAAGTGTAAGATCTGGTTCCCCATTGCTTATTTATATACCACATCACTATGGTGTTGTCTTTAAATACTTGTAGAAGTCACAGGGTCTACAGATGATTTTGAAGGCATAAAGGAGAACTAATATATTTTATATTGATATGTTTTGGTGTTTCTTTTTTGTTTCAAAGACCCTGCAGTTGTATCTCCAGAGAACTGTTCTGCAAGCAAAGTCTGAGATTTCTGTTGTGACTGTGCAGGAACAGATGGGGAAACTGAGAGACCTGGATTCTAAGAGATTTGGTATCTCCTCTTTTGCAAATCCTGGAATTGGAATTTGAAAAGTCAAGAAATGTTGATGCTGGGACTATAAAGATTTCAGATAGTGTTGTAACTTTCTCAAGTGGGGTCTTGCAAAAGATATCAACAGTATCATTCATTCCATAAAACAAAAGATTCTGAAAATCTCCCTTGCTGAGACAGATGCCTGAGTGAAAAACCACAGGAATAGATTTAAATACAGATCTACTTTTTCCTGTGAAAGAAAAGCTCTTTGAACTGTGTCCAGCAGACAGCCCAGGAAAAACAATCTTATGAGAAGAAATCAGTAAAGACTTCTGAATATTCTCTTGTAATCCCAGGCTATGTAGGAAATCTCTTACCTGAGTGAGGAATTATTGGTCAACTGAAAATGACTCTGCAAAGATAAATGAATCATCTAAGTAAGGAAAAATGTGACTACCATGCTGTCTGCAGTAGGCTATCACAGAAGACAGAGAATTTGTGAACACCCTTGGAGCAGTAGATAGCCCAAAGGGTAAGGCAGACAACTGATAATGTGATCTAGACGCACACATACTTAAGAAACACCTGGAATCTGGATATATAGCAGTGGGATGACATGCATCTTATAAGTCTAAGGTCAGTAGGTAACTCAAAAGTGGAATAAGTGATAACAAGCTGTGATGTGATAGCAATTTTGACTTGGGCACAATCAAAAACTGAAAGGAAAGTCCCACAAATGGTATCCAAGAGGATTCTTTTTTGCCCCCATAAATATGTTTGAATAGAATTCTTCTCCTGATTGAGGAGAAGGGATAGTTTCTCTCATCCCTTGAGCCAGCGTATGCTGGATGACAGGAGTGAAAAGGAGAGTTAGGTTTGGCAAATTAGGAGGAATCCCCTGAAAAGGAGAGAGAGAGAATTCCACTGCCATCTGTAAACTTGACGGATTACTCTCAGAACCCATCTTCTGAAACAATCTGTTGCCAAAGAGAAAAATGGAGTTTCAGAATTTCTGGAAGAATTAAAGAACTTTCCAGTTTGGAAGGCGGATGGGAAGTCCATCATATAGTCATGCAGACTTATTAAACTGTCCTTTGTTTGGGGAGACGTCCTGCTTTCTTTATGGAACCCATGTGCACTGATTTTTAAAATGTGTACTTACCAGTTAAAGCAGCTTCCCCCTCTCATCACACCTTTTATATCTCTGTAGTAGAAGGCTCAATAACTAGTTCTATTTCCAAGGGAAAATTCAAAATTACATTTTGACATCCCCTGGAAGGTTTTTTGAATGTAGCCAGGCAAACCTCCCCATAACATATCCAGTGGCTTCAGTATAGTCATATGGACATTTTATACAATGTATGGTGACTTGGCAAACAGTAGAAGCCAAATTATATAAAGCAGGTTTATCCTCACAAGAGGCAACTAATGCTAAAACATCCCTCATTTCCTAACAAGTAGTCAGGATAAACTTCAACACATGATCCTGATAGCTGTGAATTCTATAAAGGTAAAAGTTGCAGAAGCATACATATTTCCCCAAACTTATCAAAAATATTTAATGTGTGTCTGTCAGGTACCAGGCACTTACCTACTGGTGAAGCAACTTTTCCATAACTTTGGCTATCCAGGTGAGTGATCTCTGCTTTGCTGTCCTCTGGACTGGTATTTCATCCAACCTTGCATCCTACTCTATCCCCATTCTGATGTTTTCTCTCCGTTAAAAGTCCTACCTAAGCTCTTCTTTATTGTCCAGCACTTCAAATCACCAGTATTTCAACCTCTGTTTATCTGTGTCCATACACACTCACCCCCAACTTGTGTGTATTCCACCTCAGCTGTCTGACTCACTTTTGTCTTTTTGCTCCTGCTACCTGTTCTTTTCCTTATATGTCCAATCAACAGCCATCACTCACTACCTCCTCAACCTTCTCTAAAATAGTTCTTTCCCCTTCCTATACCAGATGAATGCAACATGCAGTTATATGGTACTTCTTTGTGAGTGTGAGCATACATTTTCTTGGCCATTTGGTATCCATTATGTTGGTTCCATTCCCTAGTATGATGTTGCCATTGTTGTAGAACAGCCTAGCACTGTTTATTCTGTTATGGCTGAACCTATATTTTTTATGCATTTTTTTTTCAGTATGCAAGTATTAATCAACATCTAACACATTTCTGATTAATGGTGATCTGCATTTTTAAGCAACCTCTTACAATACTAACACTATGCAGTTGCTCAGCACTTGTCTAAATGTCTACATGTCAGAGGCAACACAATCAATTTCACTGCATCATTTTGCTTGCTTTGTAAGCCACTGTACTTACAAATTAATAAGAATATTCAGCTGCTTGTTGATGATAAAGCTTCAACTACAATTGCAAATTAACTGTAGTTTTGTTACATGTAGATGTCTAAAATTAAGGCAGCTATAAATCAAACATTGCTCTTTTAATGCTCCTCACAAAGATAATAGTTCTGAAGGTGGCTGGTGCAAAGTATGCCATTTTGAAATGAACATTATTACTAGATAATATGTATGAAGGCCTTACCCAACACCTGCATCACCTGGTCCCATATTGGGTATACTGTTATTTTCTTACTGGGAACATCATGTGATGGCTGCTGGAAATGACAGTTTCATATCTCAGAACAGTTAACATTCTTTGCATTTTTATGTAATTGAACGGTATAAATTAGTCTCTTGTTGAGCCATTGAACAGCGAATTAAATAATGGTAGTTCAGCATGTTTCTTTCACTGAACAGTAACTAATCAGTACCATGTTTATGAAATAAACCAAACTAATTTGTCTTCTTTTTCTGTAATGATTAAGTTCATTCAGATGGATATTAATTACATGTATTACCCAATTTCCATTAAACCATTTATTCATGACAATCTTTAAAGCAGGGCTATTACTGTGTAGGATTTGGCAAATAACTGTTTTTGTCTGCAGTCCATTCTACTCTATTATGTAAGATTATTTCCCAATCATTTTGTATCTTAACCTTTAGAAGTGGCACTGATTTTCCCAGTAACATCATCAAACATTATTCTATTACAATAATAGACTTTCTTTCAATTCAGAAATGTACAAGTAAATTCCATCTGGGTTCCTAATCTCTCATTTATCAGTGAATGCATATATCCTTATTTGTTTGCTGGTATCTGTACAGACATTACTTTGGGTTATAAATATTTATTTCTTGATTTAACATCAGAGAGAGTCTTATAAAAATGATGACATGCAAATGTGAATTTTAAGTAGGTGCATTTATTACTTGTAGAATGAGACCTAAAATATGTCATACTCTAAGGTGCTTTTGGAATGCATAGTTGACCTTTTTCTTACCCAGTGGTTAAGCTACAATCTAATGAAGTTATGTGTCTACTGCACAGATAATTTGTCTTAGGTCTTCTTAGATTCTTACAGTTTGACTTCAGAACTATCATGGTACACAGTGCGCACCGCAGATTATCCAGTTGTCTTGCTCCGCACCGCAGATTATCCAGTTGTCTTGCTCTGTGTTTTTAATAATGGTACTAGACTCCAGCAAAGTAAACCTGCGACTTTAAAAAATCGCAAAATAGTAGCATAACAAATGACAGTTAAAGACTTCTCATCTGGCACAACAGATTTCCACTTCTTAAAGTGTCAGAGCTGTAATACATATCCACACAAACATGTATATGCATTTAAAGATGTACACCCTTTTCATCATAACATCCCCCCACCACCACTTCACCTCAGGAGAGAGAGCTCTCGGTCTATAACTGACTGATGGTGTAATGTTTGAAACGTGTGCAACATTCTTAAATGCAATGTAAACATTATACAAACAGATTTTAAAACTTTTTATATATTTTTGACAGGCAATGATTTTTCAATATGAACATCTGAGGTAGGTAAGCAATTCTCAATATTAAGCTGTCTTTTAGATTTAAGGAAAATAATTCAGTCACTTATCTGTCCCTTGCATACATTTACAGTCTTAGAAATAATCCATCAGAATGACATCTTTACCACTTGTAGTTACTCTTGCCAGACAAGAACTTGTGATGGAAAAAAGAGTTAATGTATTTTAGGTTTTGTGCAGTGATTTTCATTAGAACAGTCCACTCGACATTACAAACAGTTTTTATTTGGTTTTATGGAATCTGAGTTTGAGATAGTCTCTGCATCTTCTGATCACATTTCAAATTCAGGACTTCTATGTTTATCTCATATAGTGGAGTTACAGTTGAGCCTTTGAAGAATGCAAAAATCCTTTGATTATCTAAGGACCCCATTATCCTTGACTCAAACATCTGAGCATGGCTCTGATATTGGCACTCTTCAGGAATGACCTTGGTATTTCTCCAGCTTCATCTTGCAATGGCAAATTATTAGTTTCCACAGTATAGGAACTCGATTCATTTTTTTTTTATTATTGCATCACTAGCTTTCTCTCAAATTCTCTTTGCCGCAATCATAAGGTGCACTTCTTAGCCTAACTGAAGAATAGTTAGACTTTTGGCTGAATATTCTCTATCATAAAATGCTTATACAGATCCCATGTTTTTTTTTTACTTTTTATAAGTTCATAGATTCATTGGAAATTACTAGACTAATGGCCCTAGGGCCTTTACAGACCTAGCCATATTTATCCGAAGATTCCCCAATAACAGTCTATGGTAATCAAGACTGACTGCTTCCATTCATGAGGGATATGGGCATCACCTCAATAGTAAACTTATGGTCACCCATCCAATGATCTATGTTGCATTTGAAGAGGGTCAGGGAGCAGCTCTTCTTCAAGTGAATTGGAAGCTTGTTCCAGAGAAGTGGTAGTCTCAGGGAGATGTCTCTATCTTTCCAGCAAAATCTGTTCATATCTGAAGCTAGCTTAAGATCCCTGGAGTGAGTGACCCTCATGTAGTTTGATTTTCAGATGTGTAGCATTCCTATCAGGGCTGGGACCACCCTGTAAGCTAGTCACAAGTACTCTTTATCAGCACGTAGGAGGCAGATTACAGTGGCAGGGCTTTCAGTCTTTATGAGTAGGACTTGTTTTCTGTGCCCTTTATTTTTTTGGCAAGAAACTAGCTGTTGCAGGTGTCTGGCGAGGTACATGCAAAAAGGAGCATTTTGCTCAATTATTGGTCTGATGAGTGCAGAGTATAATGGAACTATGGCAACCTTTAATCTGGATGTGATGCCTTTACTTGTAAGATGAACCACATAGAAGAATTTCCATACCACTGTAGATGCCTGTTGGTCAAAGTTCAGAGTGCTATCAACCTGAGTACCCAGGTCACACACCACTGGGTCTACATTTAGGGGTGATGCCATCTATAGTGTAATTAGTAGGGATGTCAGCTTTCCCAAAGAGAATAACAATGCCTTTTTCGCATTTAGCTTCAAACTGTGGTTTTGCCACTAATCATTTGTCTGCATTAACCCCTTCTGTACTATGTTAACATTGATGTGGGACTTGATGACTGCTCCCAACTTGCAATCATCAGTGAGCATCGTCAGCCACAGGCTGTTCACATCTGTCTGGACTTCTGAAAAATAAATTCCAAACTGTACAGGGCCCAACACAAAACCCTGTGGGACATCACTAGAGCTGATGTTTTGCTGTAAGTAGAGTCACCTACTTTAACAGTATATGTTCTGTCTGTGAGCCAATTTGCTACCCATCTGGTGACACAAGGGTTAATCCCTAATTGGGAGAGTTTTTCTGTAATATGTGAGTGGGGTATTGTGGCAAATGCCTTGGCCAGGTCTAGGTAGAATGTCTTTCCCTCATCCATGGCCTTGGTGACTTTCTTGAAGAAATCAACTAGGTTTAACAGGCAAGGTCTACCCTTAACAAACCCAAACTGGGTTGGATCCAGAGTTTACAGATTACCTATGTCCTTGTTGATGAAGTCCAATAAGATTCTCGTGATGGCCTTGTAATGAGGCTAGTCAAGCATATGGGTCTATAAATCCTGGGGTTAGTTAATGGTCCCCCTTTATACAGAGGAATTACTGTTGCAGTCCTCCATTCTGCTAGAACATAGCCAGTTTGCAGGCTGTGATTAAATGGGGTGCCATGTGGGTCAGCTAGGCCATGATTTAAGTTGTTAAGAAGGCAACCTGGGATGTTGTCTGTTTCCACTGATGCTGTGTTTTTGGCCTTGGAGAGCACAGCGATAACCTGCTCACCTGAGAGAGTAGGTTGGGGAAAGGTGGCAGATATATCTTGGGGAATAACCGTTGGGGATGGGTGTTGAAGCTTACTCCAAATCTTTTGGCTAGCATGTTGGCTATTACTTCCAAATGAGTATGTTTTGTGCGATCCACAACCAGTTCAGTGCAGAACCGGGTATTTTCTTTTAGGTTTAAGATGTAGTTAAAGAATGCTTTGTGATTATCCTTAGCCAGGGAAGCTATTTTTGCTTTGTATTTAGCTTTGGAGGATTTTTCAAGATCCCTAATTTGTTTGCTTAAGCTAGAGACGGATTTCTTTCTCTGTTGAGCCTGTTCTGTCTTGTTTTTGGAAGTTAGCTTCTTTATCTTTTTGCATAGCCTCTTTATACTAGTGATCCACCAGTGCAGCTTGCTTTTTGGCAAGACCAGGATTTAATCAGGTCAAGTGCAGCCATTTCAATGCAACTGATTAAGTGGCTTTATAGGGCCTTGGTGTATGCCTCTGTGTAGTGGTCTATGCTATTTTTGTTAGAGCGTGCTTTGAAACTTGTTATACCTTCACTTAGTAGACTGATATATGGTCAAATCTTACTAAGGAAGACATCACATGGGGGGTGCAGTGCTCCCCCATATTAGTGAGTACAATGTCCAAGACATTAGATCCGCTTATGGGAAAGCTGATTAGCTGTTTCAGAGCATTTGTACTGATAAAGGTTGAAGAACCTCTGAGCTAGTATATTTGTGGTTGTGTATGTTTCCCAGTCTATGGATGGATAGCTGAAATTTCCCATGAGTACAGTGTTTAGCTGTGTGGTAAGTGGCTCTAATAAATCTACATATGTGGTAGGCTTTTCCGGTTCATGTTGGGGGACCTACAGTTGGCCATAATGTGGTGGTGGTGGGGGTTTGGCCAAGGTTAATTGGACATAGCAGTTCAAGCTAGTCATACTGTCTGACCAGTCTCAAAGGATACTTGTCCTTGATGAAGATGGATACAACTCCTTCATTTGTGATCAGTCTGTGGACTGAATGTGTGAACAGCATTGTAGCCCTGCATGGCTGGGGTGCTATCCACAGCTTTGAACCATGTCTCGGTGACTGCACAGACATTAGCATTAAGCAAAAGAACCTTGAGTTTATCTAGAAAGGACTTTGTTACATCGAGAGATGGGTTACTTTGACATTGCCTAAAAAGTATCAATAGGGGTGGCTAATACCTTTGCCAGTATCCAGAAGCCTAGAACAGACAGGTGCAGACCATCTCCGACAAAGCAGTGTGGTCTGTAGACCATATCTTCCCAGGCTGACAGATAATTGGATCCCCTTGGACAGGCACCAGAAGCTAAGCCAACTGTTAAAGTCAATCATTTTGTGTTTGTTTTGTGGCTTCATCCTTGGAGAAGGTAGAATGCTGCTTAAGGCTAGGCTTATATCTGCCTATGAGCTTAGTCATGTCTCTCTTCATATAGTCCAGGGAGGTATGTCCTAAGTCATTCACCCCCACATAGACTATGATGGAATCATACTGGTACCTGTGGTTGAGTGACTTGAGTGCTTGGGTGACTTGACAGATCCTGGCACCTGAGAGGCAGATAACTGTAACCTGCTCCTTATCCAGCCTGTTGAGGGGAATATCCATGTGACTTGCTACAGAGTCTCCAAAGAGCAATACATTAGATCTTGTGGTATTACACCTTATGGGCTTGTTTGTTAAGGCACAGGTGTGTGTGTGTTGTTATGTGTTATGTTTTTTGCATTGTTGTGTGTGTAAGTGGTTTTTATTTTGGAGGCCTCTGATCTTTTGGTAAGTTACTAGTGAGTACCACTTAACATGTGGATTTCTGTGCCATTTTCTTATTTTGTGTGTACTGACAACCTACTTGTCATTAGATTTTTCTATATGAGAGAGTTTTCCTTCCAGTTCCAAAGTATAACCACATATCTCACACAGAGTATTTGTTTGTTTCAGGAGTAAGTGATTTTCAGTATACTGTGGCAATTGCTACATTGCCTCAGAATGCCCATATCCATCAGGCTCATCAGCAGATAGTGGAAAACTGCCCGTACATGGTAAGTCCTTGCTGGGTGATCTATTTGGGAAGGGAATAGGTTAATTTGACTGGATTGTGTTGTTCACCCAGAGACAATAAGAAAGTAATACATGCTGTAGGTGATGCTGCTTAATGTTACCCATAGAGCAGCAGAAGAGATAGGACATTTTACTGACAATTGTTTAGGGGAAAAAATTGCCTTCAAGGCTTTTCAATGATATAGAGCACAGCTAAACACCACTATGCAAAGTGCAGCAAGGTGCAAATGTGAGGCTTAAATATAAGCAGGAATAAACACTGTTTAGTCTGCTTGCCAATAGGAGAACACACATTAAGATTTCCTCCAGCAATTCACAACTCAGATGGGGCTCAATCTACACACTTCTGCCAAGGGTGCAGGCAAGGCCCTCCTAATGTAAGACCGCTGGAATAGTGCTCAGGTGTAAGAATTCAATCTAGATTCAGCAGATCTGAATCTAGTCTATGCTATGTACTAGCTACTTAAAGCAACAGAAAAAAATTAAAAAAGTGCAGAAGATGCAGTTAAAATAACAAAAAAGAGGCAGCATTTTGGAAAATACAGTCAGTAAAATGCAAAGGAAACTTAAAAAGTACTTATTTTTTTATTTTAACAGTGAATGCTTTGGATTTCAGCACAACCTCTCCATATCTCTGGCAAAAGTCAGCAAACAGAGCAGCTCTGGTTAACTTACATAAGTCCACACAAATGCGAGGCTTAAATATAGTCAGGAATAAACACTGTTTAGACTATCTACCAATAGGAAAACAAACAATGAGCTTTCCTCCAGCAATCCTGAAATCAGAATGGACTCACTCTACACACTTCTGCCACAAGGGTGCAGGCAAAGCCTTTCTAATGCTAGAGTCAAGGAATAGTTTTTGGTTCTTATTTGGATTCCAACAATAGGCATGCTACTTCTACTTTGCCTTCAAACCATTAGCTATGAAGGACATATTCATATGTGGAGTAGCAAGAAAAGATAAGAGCACTGTGATGACCAGGTTGACAAAGAATCTTTTTAACAGGTTGGGCCACTATTTAAGCAGCTGCATTGCACCGTGGGTAGTGAGGACTTATTATAATATGTATAAAGCTGTGGTCTACAGAAATTTCTGGAACTCAGTGGACACAAATGATCTGACATTATTTCTGATCAGTTTGATACATATGCCATGTCTGGTAAAGCATAGCCTTGACTCTGACAATACTTTGCTTGCTAGCTGTGGAGAGTAGATGCAATAATTCTATTGAGAGTAGTACTCCACGATTGTATGGTAGCACTTTCCGTCAGACTATCATAAGTAAGCAACTCAAGTCTGCTGTGGAAATAGAGTTTGTAATAATGCTGATCTCTTCTGGAAAGGTTTATTTTAGCTCTCAACTGTCCAGATTTTCACAGAATATCCAGACCTTTGCTTTATATTTTTTGTCTGTTCCTCATAAAACTTGTGGTTTTCTAGCAAATCATTGAGAACTGAATTCACGTAAATAATAACAGACATTTAAATTTCAGACTTTGTACCCTTCAGAAAATGTCTGGTAACACCAAAACTTTTATTTTAGCCACATTCTAAGTTTATACAAGAAATATTCAAAATGTGTCCCTAGTTTTGGGCCTTTGTCCTCCCATTATTATTGCCTTTGTCCAGATTTCTTGCGCTAAGAGGTTGAGAGGTACATGATGCAAAACTGGCATGTTGACCCATATTTTGAATTGACAGCAATGATTTTCGGTCAATATACATACATCTTGACTTTTTCACTATGTTTAGTGAGGCCTAGCTATACTTCATGCTTCAGCATCAACACTTTGGCAAACTGAAGAAGGTACAAAATTTTGCTTTTGTATAGTAAAAAAACAATCATGTTCAGATAATAGTGCTGTTATGGAGTTTTGTGTGTACCTCAGGTGATATATGTATGTCTAACAATTAGGCCATCAATCCTTAGTGACTGTTTGTAACTTACTGCCGTATTTGGTAGTGTGTTTTACTTTTTCTTACCTTTTTCAGTCACAGATTGATTTGCTATTATGCTCTGCATAAGGGCAGCAGTGTCTTCTTTGGTATAAGATTGTGTCTGGCTAGGTATTAGATTTCTGGTTAAAATTTCAGATACAGTTAGTTGCTTTGCAGGCATATCAATTGTTCTGCCATTTAAAAAAGTCACAAAAGCAACCTTGGGCATCTAGGCAATATTTTGTCCATATCGCAGTCAGTCTGAAGTTGGAAATTATGTAGTCCCGATATATATCTGGAGAACATTTCACATGCCCACACATTTGCAAGGCAGACTTTCACTATTTATGAATATCATTACTATGCATCGGTTAGCATTCTGGACCATTAGCCATGAGGTCATAAAGCTTGTCTATCTACTTGTAATAAAGCAACACCTAGCTCATGACTAGTAGCATCAGCACTTGGACTGTAGGATTTATAGTGTCACAGCAGGTGAGCTCTGTGGCGGACATCTGTATCTGCTTAACTTTGCTGAAAGCTTGAACTTGAGCATTTCACAACAATCAGGGTAAATCTTTCTTCAATAAATCTGTCAATGGACCGAGCACTGTGAACAGATATGATATGAACTTGTACAGGAAATTCATGATGTCTCGGATATGATACCACGTTGTTATATAGGTGTATCCTTGCTAATTCTACAAGCATTATTCCATTACCAAAACATTGGATCTTAGATTTTACAAAACAGCATTTGTCTCTGTTCAATTTTAAATATGAATTTGAATAACCTGTAACATTGCCTCCAATCTCATGTCATAAGTTTCCTTATTAGGACTAAAACTATCATATGACAACATCATCTTCATGCCCTGTAAAATAGACTGCTCATCTTGCATTGAAATGTCTCTGCTGCTGATGTTATAACCAATGGTAATCTTTTCAAACAAAATCTTAAACTTGAGGAAAAAGGGATTGTCAGCATTTGACTATTTTCTCTATTAATAGCTACAAAACCTACTTGAAGCATGTAATGTGGAGAACACTTTGGCAGCAACTATCTTTAGTGCAATATCCTCTAGGGTAGGTAGAGTAAAACTGTCTAAGCAGTTAATATGTTTATACCAGCACAATTTCTGTCACACTAGTTGTTGCATAAATCTGTCTCTGCTTTAGAGAATATCGGAAATGTCCCTTTTCTGGCTGCAGTCAAAGCATTTGGGATAGTGTCTGGATTAACTATATCGAGTTTGCAATTAATCATACCAATTTCACCAAACATATCACTGTTATTTTTTTAGTTCTAGCATTTAGCCCCAACATGCATGCCACAGTTGTTCTACATAGATTATTTTTTGTACGGATGGCCTTTTCAGCACATAATTCCAGAATTCATGCTTGTACCCCTTCCACTCAGGGATTGCTTGCAATCCAACAATGTTTTTGAGTTTGCCTCCAGGCTACATATTTCTGTTTGAGCTCCATGCAACTCTTGACAACTTCAAAATGCTTTTTTATGTTATGCATGATAACACTGATCAATACAGGTATTTCAAAGTGGGGTTCTATGAATAAGAAATTTGATGTGCCAGTCTGTTTCATGGTTTGGCACAGATACTGAACCCCGGAGACATGTTTTCTGAGCAGTCTTCTCAGTTTTATTCTCATTGAGTACTTCTTTCACTAACTTATCTTTACATGACTGAAAAAAATATCCTGTTCTGCTGCATTTCTTACACCTCCCACCACGTGAAAAACACTGATCTGATTCACTGTGTAAATAGTTGCATCCATACCTCTCAACTGTTCAGATTTTTAAAGAATTTCCAGATTTCTGCCTCACACTTGATATGTTTCTCATGAAACCTATGGTTTGATGGCAAATCTTAGAGGATTGAAGTTGTTAAATAATGACGTGTTTGAATGCCATACTTCACAGCCTTCAGAAAATGCACGCTTATGCAAAACATGTTATTCTAGCAATTGTTTACTTTTTTAAGGGCAATATTTAAAATCTGTCCCTGATATTTAATCTTTCTCCCTCACCTTCTTTGTGGCTTTACCCCTATTTCTTACATTTACAGGTTGGGAGACATGGTTACAACTCAGTAATTTCCTGAGCTTGTGCTCATTCTCCTTGCTTTTGCCAGTTTCGTGTTTTTAAAATAATTTGCTGTTTTTCTTGCTTTTTACTTAACAAAGATCCTTTATTGTACTCATATTAATATTTTGTCTCTCAACTGTTTCAGCCTCTCTAACAATATTAATAGCCTTTTCCAAAATTAAATTCACATCTAGCTGTACGTTTTGTGACACAGTATCAGCCAATCACTATTCTCCTTTTAATTTGTTAGTCTCTTTTTTTCCTGGCTAAACCCACAATTTTTAGACAGATCATACAGGCACCATACCAAAGCTGCAATAGGGTGTTCTTTAAGATGAGCACATTTGTGAAAACATTGTCCTTTAACAAATATTTCTTTTCGGAACAAAATGTTCACTGAGCTTACTTGTTACTGACCAATAATGCACTAGTACTTGAAAATTGAAAATGAACTGTAAAGGGCCCTAAGCATGAAATAGTGTTTACCTGGATTTCCTCACTTTCTTTATCCAATCTGGCTGCAATTCAAAATGTGCGAATCTCTGCCTCCATAATGGCCAGGTGAAAGGCTTTATGATTCTGAACAGTTTTGCTGGGTTAAACTTGATACTTTTTTTGGTAAATTTTCAATTGTTACAGGTTGAAAGACTGATATTCAGTGAAAGAACTTTATTAGAAAAAGCAATAATTTTTTGGTAAAAGACTTACAATGGGCTCTGCAGTGTCTATTGGGTTACCAGGTACAGTTTTCTGTTCTTAATGGCCTTTTTAGTCAATTAATGACACAATGCAACAAAACACGGAAAAGGTTATCCAGTCATGTTATTCTGCATTACTAATTATTATACCAGATACTAGCATTCAAGGTGAAACTGCAACTTTAATAATTCATAAAAGGGAAGCTTAGCAAAATGCAGTTAATTTGATCTCCACTTTTCAACCGACATACCAGAGTCAATGCACGAGTGAAGATTTACATTTCTTAAAGATACAGAGCTGTAATATATATCCACAGATAAAAAGTTACACATTCAAAGCTTTGCACACTTTTTATTCTCACAATAACCTTCTGAAAATTGTCGCTATATGTGCCTAACATTTTCTTTGGAAAATACCACTGACAATTCACATCTGTGACATTAACAATCTCAAATCAACTTATTTAACCTATGACTTTTCCTTGTAAAGTTTTTTTTATTAGCTCAAAGAAGTAGCTATTCTGAACTTTACATACTCTCACAAGGTATAAAAAACTAGGTTTTGTCTCTCTTCTTCCTCATTTCCTCAAATAGACATGTATTCTTATTTTTTAGCCTACAAGGTCCTACGCTGTTTTTACACAATTTGTTCAGTTGTTTGATTCACACTGATCCATAGTTGATATACATAAGAATAATAACCTCACTATGCTCAGAAAATCTATGTATGCTAGAATCCTGCAGGTTTCCACAATGCCTTTCTTGTAGTCATATTCCATCGGTAAATGTTGCATATTATTGATCTAAAGTTTATTTTTCTACCCTTACATTTTGTGATTCAGCATGGAATACATAGTGCATAGCATCTCCTTGGTTTTCATTGAAAGTGCACTCAGTTACAGTGGTGCATTAGATCTAAATTAATTTGCACAAAACCAATTTCAGAGGCACAGAAAGTAAAGCCCTAACTACATATTGTCTGGCCCATGCTCATTAAGTGGCTAAAGTGCCTGATGGAGTGTGGACGTGCCCATCTTGGGTGTAGGATGAGGCAGAAAAAATTAGCTGCACACTGGAGAGGTGGTGATGCAAATGCTTGGACTGGGGGAGTGAACATTACACTCAACAAAACAGTGCCTGGTGGCAGTCTTTAAATCAGGTATGGAAAAACATGCAGCTGCATGTGGAGTTCATTGTTGTCTTCCATTATGATCAGATCGCATGCCCCTCCACTCCCAACCCACAGACAGGTTTAGGCCGTTGCAAAAATGACTTCATTGTTGCAACACCAGTGAGGGCATGTTTACTTAAATAATAGCAAACACAAGACTGCTCTTGCAGTGATGTTGGATGAAATTATCAGTTAAGGGACTTAAAAGGCTGCATCCATTTTTACAGGAGTGATGTTCTGTAATTACAAGGCCAAAATGACTTATAGAAGAAAAAAATAAGCAAATGTGTATCAGACATCCTGCTAAAAGCTCCAGTTTATCTATATTTTACTTCTTATGCCAGATATTTTTTTCCTATCTTGATGCATGTTTCCATTCATTGACCCTGCACTTTCAAAAGCATCAGCGATATAGGAATTCAAACCTAAGGGACCCAAATGCGCACTGTTTTTTTAATATATTTGACAAAGAGCATTTAAGAGTATTCAGCTACAGATCCCCATAATGTATTGCTTTGATCAACCAGCCTCTATTATTTTTTTTCAGATATCACCTCCCTGCTCAGAAGCCCTCCCCCCTCCTGCCTTATCCCTGCACTTAACTGGGCTGTAGGCATTCAGGATGTCATTGTATGTATGTGTGTATGTATATATGTATGCTTATATGTATCTGTCTGTACACTGTGTGATACAGAAAATACACACCTAAGACTATTATGCATCTACCCAAGCATAGCAAACTCAGATGAATTCAGATAACAATTTTGTCATTATCCTCATGTTACATGACAGGAACAACATGTCTTCATTCAGGATTTATAAAGCTCACTAGATTTTATATTGCAAATAAATGCAGATTTTTAAACCGGTTTATTGCAATATAGGGCTACAAGGTTTGAACAGTTTGTAATAACTGCCACTGTGACATTTTAAGACTCTTGACTGTTTTAATTCTTTAGAGTGTGTGTGTGTGTGTGTGTGTGTGTGTGTGTGTGTGTGTGTGTGTGTGTGTGTGTGTGTGTGTGTGTATATATATAAATTAACAGAATAAAGGAACAAGCTATTTATACAAGTGTCTTCATCATTTTGACTATATTCATTGCTAAGCATGATTAAACAGTCAAACAATATAAGCTAATCATAGAACAAAACATATTATTCCTCAATGGCTATGATTAGGTTCATAGGGTCATAGGTATTTTCTAACCTAACAACTACAAGGACTTTTATAAACCTAGCCATGCATCCCAAATCTCTGACAATTCTGGTACCCTTGATAAATGTAAACAGGGTTTGGGAGATGAAACATTTACAAGTAGGGGGCTGGGAGATGAACCATTTACAGGTTACGTGTGTCCATTAGATACATAGGTGCCACACCAGGGATGAATTTCCTGTACCCCATCCAACTGTCCAAGTTACACTTGAATTGGGTTATTGAGGAACCCTGCTTCACATGGATGGGGAGCCTGTTTCATAAACGGGGTAGTCTCTGGGATACATACCTGTCTCTCCAGCAGGTCCTATTTTTATCACAGGTAAGTTTTAAGTGTTTAGAATGTGTAAATCTGATGTGGTTTGTTTTGTGGATATGCAGGAAGTCCATTAGAGTGCGGTCTAACAATGTCCTGAATGCCAGGCATAGATGTCCCCTCAAAAGCCCATAGGAGACAGAATACAGGGATAGGGCCTTGAGGTGGTCTGCATAAGACATTTTTATTGTGTCCTGTATTCTTTTAGTGAGGAACCTCTGTGGACATTTCAGTTGTTGGATATGCCTGGTTAGGTACATACCAAAGGGGACATGGTACTCAATGATAGGTCTGATGAAGGCCGAATTCAGTGGAACAATGACTTCCTTGGACTTAGATGCCATACCTTTGTTTATAAGTTGCTAAACATAGAATGATGTCCTCACTACTGTAGATGCATGATGGTCAAAGTCTAGATTGCTATCTATGTGTGTCCCTAAGTCTCTGACTCCTGGGTCAATTCAAGTGGTATGTCGTCAATATGATAGTTACCAGGGGTGGATGACTTCCCAAAGGATACTATTATGCACTTTTTGGCATTTAGTTTTAGTCCATGGCTCTGACACCAGCTGTTTGTCTTTGTCAGCCCCTGCTGGAGAAAAGTTAGTGTGGGATTTAATGACAGCTCTTAATTTGCTATCATCTTCAAATGTAGTCAGCCAGAGACCATTGACATTGGCCTTGACTTCAGAGAAATAAAAAAAAGTGGTCCAATGGCTGATCCCTGAAGGCAAACACTAAAATCAGAGAACAGGATGCTCTCCACATTCACAATAATGGGCATTTTATAAAGTACCCAGGATTAAGTGCTTTTGTCTCTTCAATTAATTAGGGACTTCATCAGAAAATTTTAACCCCCACTTTCATCATGTTTAAATAAAAAACACTCAATCACATGAACCTATAAATATAAGCAAGTGAATAGTTAAATAAGCAAAATTACATCCAGAAACTATCAAAATTATTTGTCATATTTATAAAATTACTTTACCTTGTAAAGTTATACATTAAATCAAACAATAACATGTTATATTAATATATCTATAAAGTTACTTATAATAATGAAACTCACAAACATCCACATGATATAAAATGGCTGAAACAATAATGCTGACATGCCTTTCTGTGTGCTCCTCAGGGCATGCAATTTTTAAATTGTAGTTTTTGCAGAAGGCCAGCTCCTTACACCATCCATGTGGGTAGCTGTGCACCACACACACCCCACATTCTAATTATTATTTATTCTAATTTAAAGAGTGCATAATCCCCAGCAAAAAAGGGTGTGATTCCCAATCTCAGAGACTGTGCTGTCCTGCACAATGTCAATCATCTGTTCAAGTGACCTGCTCACAGTCACACAGTAGGTAAATGAAAGTTGAAGGAATCAAACCATGGACCACAGCTCTTAGTTTCAATCCTCTGCGCCAACTGCCAGACTTCAAGTTGTCCTTAACATTCCCATTATTAGCTCCCTCAGGACTGCTCAAATTCCAAAAGTAAACTTGTATGCAATTTGCTTTGACATCAAAAGCTATTAATCCTTACGTATGTGAATTTAAGAATGCTTGTATAAAGGTATTAATGAAGCATATTCCTTTCTCCAAACCTCTTTTTGTTGCTTTTCTAGAAAAAAAATATTGTGTACAGTCATTCATGTATAATAGTTTCATTCTAACTAAAAATTACAAACTGAATTATCTACTTATCCCTAACATATTTTCAAAACAAACATAGAAATATATAGCCCTATTGTATTTTTCATATTATACTATTCACCTTAAATCTGCTTTTAAACATATTATTTCAATCTTAGTATGTTATTGTACCAGATCTTAAGTAATACATACTTTAAACTCACTAATCTCACTAGGTCTTTTCCCTAGTGTATGGGATAACAATGTGGTCTTTATCTCTTCTTAACCATTCAGTGAAAATTCCCAATATTTTGTAAAAGTCACTATAATACATGAAACATTGTAGTTGCATTGCATTAATAACAGTATTTAAATGCTTAACAAATACCCATTCTTTTATTAACTAGTATGAATTAACAGTACTGTGCAGTTAAAAAAATTATTTACTTCAAAACATGTTATTAAAATGCAGACCTCAAAAGGTGCCAAAGAAGAGTAATACTAATAATACTAAATTGTTACGTTTGGAACTGACAAACCTGACAATATTTTTGATCAAATAAATAAACGTACCACAAAAGAGCAAAGCAATGAAGAGGTAAAGAGTACTGCAAGACAGTCCCATACACAATGCAAACAACAATCCTTGGTAGCAAGATGTTTAAATGAGCGTGTTCCAATAGATGTTAAAAGCCAGGTTTATTGCAATAGAGGTGAGCGCTTTCGCTAAAAAGCTTCATCAGACCTTAATACATTTAATCAAGCACACAATGAAAGCTTAAATACATGAAAAGGCGGGAAACACTAAAAATGCTCTTAAAGCTGTATTACAATAAGCAACTAAGAGATGAAAATAAAAACAATAGGACAAAAACGATGTCATTGTTCTAAGTCCAAGCTATAACTCAATTAAGAACATTTAAAAACATTTCGCATGTAAATCAATAACGTATATTTAAAATATTGTAATCATTTATTATATTTTAATCTCCTCATTTTCAGGAGGGGTCTCAAGGGAACTCTGCCATTTAAGCCTGGAACCCTATCTGATCTAAATTTAATAATCCAGAACGTCTCTCTTGCTTCGGTATATGTTTCTATATCCCCCTTTCTATGTGTCCTGTGTACCTGTTCCAAGACCCTAAACTTAAAAGAATGGTTGATACCAGCAGCAAGAACATGTTTAGCAAGAGCATTGCACATATTACCCTTCCTGATATGATATACATGCTCACGAATCCTGTCTCTAAGACAGCGATTCGTTTTGCCAATATAATATGCTGAGCATGTAGTACAGGAAGCCATATATATAACATCTTTAGACATGCAATCACCACGGACGCAAAACGTATGATTACTCAACCCTAGGGGATGTATAAAAACAGGATCTGTCAAAATATATGAACAAAAATGGCAACTATTACATGGTACTGTATAAGGGGGACCCAAAGTATCAACTGATGAGATAGTCTTGGGGTAACACAGCAGATTTTTAAGATTCCTTTTATTCTTATATACAAATTTTGGTTTATCACCTATAATGCTTTTAATCTTAGGATCTATCTGCAAAATATGCCAGTGTTTCATAAAAATATCCTTAATGGAGCCTATGTCCTTGGTGTAGTATGCTGGAAAAATAACAGATGGATCAATAGTGTTGACCCTCATTCTACTGTTGTCAGCGGTATACTGCTCAAGTGCTCCTTCAGAGAAATACGGCCTAGCTGAATCTTCCCTATGTTCAAGGACCTCCATAGTCCCAGATGTAAGATCACTGGAACTATAACCCCTAGCCATCAACCTACTACTTAAGTCATCTAAACCTGATCTAAAGGCTGAGTCCATCGGGGTATATCTAGAGACTCTCACAGACTGTCCACATACAATATTTTTGTATATATAGCCCGGATGCATACTGTGTCGATGTAATAACGTGTTCCTATGACACGATTTTTGATACAATCCGGTATTAATCATCCCATTGGTCAGCTTCTCTATGTAAATATCCAAAAAGGATATCCTCATATCTGATCTATCAACAGAAAACCTTAAGAAATCAGTAGATGAATTAACCTCCTGAATGAAGGCATCTAATTGTGTGGATGTCCCTGTCCATAAAAAGAACAGGTCATCCACAAAACGCCTGTAGAATGGAATGTATCTAATGTACCAGGCATTCTGAAATAAGAAGTTGGCTTCCCACTCGGCCATAACGAGATTGGCGTAGCTATTTGCACATGATGTGCCCATAGCTACGCCATCCCTCTGCAGAAAAAAGTGATCCTGAAAACAAAATACATTCGACTCCAAAACCACTTCAAGGAAGCTTAAAAGTAGGTCAATATCTGAGTCTGACATTTCAGCCCTCCAGGTTGACAGTTAAAACAAACAAGAGACTATTCTGGCAAAACAATTAAAATTCAAATAAGCTTAGATATTCAGGAATCAACAAAAACAACAGGAAATTTTGATTGAAAGATACATTAACCACAACAAAGAGGTGCATCATAATTGACTAATTAATATGTTTCTGAATCATCTTTAACTACCTCAAGTACAAATAAGTGCTTTCCTGCTGTAGTGAACACTGGCAGGCCATGTATGATGTTGGCACAGGAAACACTCATACACCCTCCCACACTCATGTACTCTTATCTGTTCCTGAATTCCCAGAATGTCCACAACATATGTCCTTATTTTTATCCCTGCCCTCACAAAATATGGAAACATACAGTAGGTCATAATGCCAGACATTAGAGTTTCATTTTTCTTAGTGTTGCTAAAGCAAATTGTGATGCTTGAACTGTTGCTATAATAACTTTTTTAAGTGTGTCCCTAACAATTTAAATATTCTTCTTGGTGTCATCTAGTGTTTCTTCTGGCTTTGTACCAAAGCCTTCCCCCAGGATGGACATACTGCCATTCCTCTCAGCTGTCTGTGCCTAATTTTACAGGATGTACCAGCTCTTGTCTCATATAGATGCGCTGTCTGTTGTAACTGAAAAATGCCAGTCATTATAGTTCCTTTCTTCTCATTATGTAAAAAAAAAACTCTCTTATACTAACTGATCTATAGTGGGATAAGGCTGCGGCTTTCTCTGGGAAAGGTGCAACACTTGAACCTCCACCCACTTTACTTTAATTTTATTGTGTGACATATTTGAGCAGTATCCCTGAAGTCTATTGGTGTGCAAAGGACTACATGTTCTGTGTGCAGGCCAAAGGTGTAGGGTTTGAATCTTAAGTGTGTTTAGGCCACTCTGAATCAATTTCCTGGTTGATTAGTGCTTCTCCCCCCAACTCACATCTTTTGCACTACGATAATTTTGTTCTATTTTTTTGCAGGCGCCCTTATAGTGTGATATAAAGAGTTACACCTGCTGTCAAGTTTGCCCTCAGCATCACATTTCATGTTGTAAAACTTTTGTTCTAATCTTTTACAAATGCCTTTAAGGTACAGTATAGGGAGTTATCCCTGGTGTCTAGTGTTAGCCTCCATGTTACAGGATTTGCACATTAGTGTAGGGGAAGGTAGAAGTATGACATCCCCTCACCCATACACATTCAAGCACACACAGAGCCTTTCATCGAATCATACTCTTAGATGCACTTTCTCATGCAAGTATGCTCACAAACACACACCTCCCCTGCCTATCCTCAAGTGAATCCATGTACTGTGACTACCCAGACAGACAGACAGACATGGCCACACATTCACTTTACTCCTCTCATACCGCTGCATTTACATAAGCACAAAGTTCCCAATACAATCTGTCTTCTAAACTTCCTGGCACTTACCTCTAACTCATTCAGATGAACACAAAGTTTTGATGGTGTTCTTTAGTATGGGCAGCCTATATAACTTGGGCAGCTACCATCGGCACTTCCTGACTTTAGAACATAGCTAATTAGCATAGTCCCCTCCCCTGGAGTGCCTTTTTCACATTTTCTGTAGGTTGCAGAGACAACTCACAATGGACCTGCATCTCTTCATGGTGCAGCACTGTGGTAAAGGTGTCCCTGAATCAGAAATGGTTACCATGAGGTCCATACAAAGCTTGGTCCTCATGGCAACCTTTCTGAATTTACACCAGTGTTTCTCATGTATCAAGAAAAAGTCCTGACAAGTGAGAATCATGTAATATAGCCTTTTTAAAATCAGGTTAAAACCAAGAAAATAACATTGTGAAAGAGGAAGAAAAATGTGAATAACAACTGAGTGTAAAGATAACTGGTGCATTTCAAAAACAAATTAGTATTCACATGCATGTAATAACAATATGTATCTTAAAAGATCACTTAGATACTTCTCTAATTATAATTCAATCAGAGTAAACTATAATTTATACAAGACTATTAACATGCAAGTCTTGCTTTGTAAATAAAAGAAAATGCTCAGCACTGGAACCTTCTTGTTGCATATATCATGTTGTTTTGCCTGCATAATCTTCTGCTACCTTATACAGTGCTCTGTTCATGCTTCCAGTGAGGAACTTATCGAAGGGTTGCCACATGTCAGGAATTCTTTCAGTTAGTCAAGAAATCAATGTCTGTGGCAGGAAATCTGTGTTAAGTGCTTTTTAGGTATTTTGATTCATTCTGAGAGACAACACATTTCTGAAGTATATTTTCCCAAACAGATTATAATTTCATTTGGATTTTGCATTTAAATTATGTTACCAGAATAGTTTCTTGTTTGTTTTAACTGGCATCCTGGAAGTCTAAACTGTGACCATTAGCAGATAATTAGACCAATCAAAAGAATCTCTTCATGTTGCATCTTAAAAGAATACAAAGCCTAAAATGTTTCAACCTTCGTTTTATGACAAGATTCTCTCTGTCCTCATCTCTTTAATATGAATGTTTAGATCCCTCTATGTTTACTTTCAGCAAATAGACCAGCTGTCACAAATCTTATAAAATATCTGTTAACATGCCCGCAATGTTTTATATTTGCTTATTGAAATTGCATGGAAATGGAAGGGGCAAAAGATGGGGCTATTGCTAGCATTGGGTCAACTGATTCTGTAGGCAAAAGAGTTCCATAGCACCCCCTCATCCCCCAGTCCATCCTCATCCTGGCCTACACTCACCATCCAAATTACTTGTTTCTTCTTTTTTATCCTCACAGTTTGTCTTACATTTTCCTGCATTTATTCATTTGTTCAACACATTTTAATGCTCTATGGTAACTGTGTAAAAAGCAACTGCATTAAAATGGTGGTGTTAAATAAAATTAAGAATTCAATACACAGGAGGTTCAGGTTCAAAAGTTTACTAGTGTACACCAGGAGGCACAAATCGTACAAGTACAAAATTTTGTCTAACATGAAACAGGAAGCACACAATTCTATATAGTCTTTGCATTCAAGCTGTGCCCACCTTACTGACGTGGTATGTCACAGGGCATCTACATCACTTTAGCTTACAGTCCTCTATTCATAAAAACTGCTGATGCTGTATATTTTAAAAAAAAGTTTTCCTCTGGTAACAATACAGCCTTGCTATCCACCTGGTCAGACATAATGTCTTTCTGTAAAGTTACTTCTTCAATGTTTCACATCAGTTCGAATACAATGGTGGATTCAATCTTCTAATACACATCTTTGTTCACTGTAACACTTTCCCACCAGCTGCATGCTATCTTAGTAACACATATACAAGGCCAAATCATCCCAGCAGGAAAGAGCAGAAGATTTCATTATTTCACATATTTAATTTCCTGACCCAGCAGATAATCTCTTGTGAAAAGCATAAACATTAAAACTTGCTAAGCTAGCATCTGCCAGGGTCAGAGGTCAGTTTGCTTCAAGCCACACTGCAGTTTCAAAACTACCTACATTTACACATGAATTAATCCTTTCTGTTATATGATTAATAGAATAAAATGCATTATATACTACTTTGTTTTTAAACTAACATTTCTCATATATTCAAATACACATTTTTCTAACATTTTCCCCCCTATTAATACTTTTCATTCTATTTTGAAGTATGCATAGTGTCGTTTCATCTCCCAATCTCTTCCACTTAGGATTTTCAGCTAGGTGAGTCATTCAATCTATACTTCAGAAAAAATGTCATCTGAGATCAATTTTTCAATCTCAATATCTTGATACAAGGTCTCAGTAACAGATACATTAATAAAATCTTTGATTAGTCTTTTCATGCAGGGACTTCCACAGCAAACATATGCTCCTATTAGGAGTATACCCACACAAATGGCAATCAGAATATTCATTAGGATGGAACCACACCCCCCAAATAGATTCTGGAAAAAGTCCATCAGTGGGTTTGGGCCTGGTTCAGTCATGGCTGATACTTGCTGAATTACCTCTAGGTGGTTGTTAATTTCATGCCTGTTGTCTGGTATGTACGCACAGCATTCTTCTTTGATAAGCGCACACTTACCACCTCTCGCCGCTAGGGTGAAGTCAAGAGCCATTCGATTTTGTAGCACAACAGTTCTCATTGCATTCAGTTCATCAGCCACCAGTTCTAGGGCAGAAAAAGTTGCATTACTCATTACTTCGAGAAGTTTCGACAACTTCCTCAGCTCCCAGATCGATTTGACTGCTCCATATGCTGGGAATATTCCTGCCCAAGATATAACACTGTCACTTAAGTCCATGTGTCAATTTACTTTTGTCTTTCACGATATTATGGTCTTTCCAGCCAGCTTCGATCCTTCCAACTGGATTTACAGGTTTTTCAACTGGACCTTCGGATTTTTTGGTTGCTTCTCTCACGTTTCGTATCTTACCCAAAGGCAATTCTGCAGTATGTCTTATTGCCGGAACCAGATAACCCAAAAAACAACTGCCGGACCAATTCTCAGGTAACCATTTATATGCCTTTTTCCCCTCAAATAAAATAACAGTTTTCTACTTTAGTACTAATACGCATTAACCCTGCATGAAACATTTTTTGATCTATAACTGACAATTGTTTAAACAAAACAGGATTCTTGCGAATGTCATTTATGGTTGTTTTCAGTGAGTTCAAATATGAGTCATAATTAGTATTGCAAAAAATATTGCCATTACTATTCTTAATATAACACCGGTAAGATATAGTTATATTACAATTGCTCCAGCCCACCTGGAGAGTATCATTTTTGCAAAAACATACAATTCCTTTTTGTGTGACAGGTAAAAATAAAGCTATTTTGTCCTGTGATCTCACAGTTCCCATATCAAAGAGTAAATTCTCTGAAGTCTCATTTATCCCCAAAGGGACAGCAGGAATTATCAGTCCTCCATATGCTGTTGGTATAGCTGTACAAACCCAGCAATTTGAAATGTTCATAGTCTCTGCATATACACGCTTCATGGCTAGGTATGTGTTAAAATTTGGATGCCAGTCTATAGACGTTTCGTCACACCTTCCCACTTTCACTTGTGTGGTTGTGTGCAGGATAAACCACAACAAGAGGAAAATTGTCACAATTACAGTTAATAAATGTATACTCAACAAAATTATTATGCAACATCTCTGGGGTTGATCTAAATTTCTATTCGCTTTGTTTTTGGCCATCTTGGTCCTGTTGTGTATCAGTCACAAAATTTTTATCAAGTTGAAAGTTCTTTACTGGTTTGCAGTGTGTCAAATGAATCCAGGACGTCCTCTCGGCCACTCTGACTGCAGTAGGCATTGCCAACAGAACCTGGTATGGTCCTTCCCACTTTGGACTCGCCCAATTCTTCCTTTTCGTCACTTTCAGCCAAACCCACGTCCTGGGGGCCAAAACTGCTTCTACCGGTCTGGTCTGTTCCTTATCTGAAAAAGAGCTAAACTGCAAAACAGATTTATTTGTTAACAGTTTCCTCATATAACTAGCTAATGAACTGTCAGCCTCTTGTTCTGTGGGCATGAGAGCTTTCCACTGAGGCACATAATATGCTCTCCCAAAAATCATTTCAAAGGGAGTCAAACCCTTCACATTTGGAACTGTTCTCATACTCAGCAGCGCTAAAGGCAGACAGTGTATCCAATTCTTTTGGGTTTCCTCAACTAACTTCCTAAGTTTATTCTTGAGGGTACCATTGTACCTTTCCACCAGTCCTGCTGACTGTGGGTGGTAGGCACAATGGTTCTTTAAGGAGATACCAAAAAATCTCCCAAGTTGTTGGATTGTCTGGTTCACAAAATGTGTGCCGTTGTCACTATAAATCCTTTCCAGAATGCCAAATCTAGGGATTACTTCTTTTATCAGGGCTTTTGCCACTGTTGCTGAATCTGGATTTTTGGTTGGAAAAGCTTCTACCCATTTGGAAAACATATCTACAATAACTAAACAGTATTTCTTCCCTTCACACTTACTCAATTCTATGAAATCCATACAAATAGTATGGAACGGATATGGTGGTATAGGAAAACTTCCTTGCTTGGTTTTAAATGCCCCTTGTGCATGGTGCTTGTTACAAGTATGACAAGCTGCACAAAATTTTTTTGTGTAGTTTGTGTATCCATATGTTTGGAATATTCGGATTACTAACTGTACCATCCCCCTTGTTGAGACATGACACTGCCCATGGCTCAACAAAGCTGTATATCTAAATAAATTAGACAGCAATATAGGTTTTCTCTCTTTGGAAATGTACAGTCAGTTTTCAAGAATTGCACCTCGTTTTTCCCATTTTTGCTTTTCTGCTTTTGTAGTAAGCATCTGCATTGTTTTTAACATGTCTAAATCTAAAATCTCAGAGGGTTGTAATTCCTCATTCAAAAGTAAAGTTTCTGAGTCTGAGGCTGCTTGCTTTGCAGCTGCATCAGCTCGTGCATTGCCTTTTGAAATCTTATCCTGTTGTTTTGTATGAGCTACACATTTACAAATAGCTACTTTGGTAGGCAACTGAATAGATTCTAATAATTCCAAAATAAATTGCGCAATATTAATAGGTTTTCCACTAGATGTTATCATTCCTCTATTTTTCCATTGCTGCGCAAATACATGTACTGTAGAAAAAGCATACTGACTATCAGTATATATGTTTACACACTTGTTTTTTGCTAAAGTACATGCCCACGTCAAAGCTATCAATTCTGCTGCCTGTGCAGATAAGTTATGTGGTAAGGATTGGGCTTCTAAAATTTCAGTGTCTGTAACTACTGCATACCCTACTAGATTCTTTCCTGTAGGGCCCCTTCTGCATGAGCCGTCCACGTAATATGTCACCTCGGCATTATCCAAGGGTATATCTTTGAGATCTTGTCTAGGTAAAGCTAACTGTTCAATCTCCTGCAGGCAGCTGTGTGGTGTGCCATCCGCAGGAGTTGGAAGTAATGTTGATGGATTTAATGTCGTACATCGTTCAATTGTCATATGAGGTTGTCTCAGCAGTATAGTCATACATGAAAGATGTCTAGCAGGAGAGAGGTATGCTACTTTTTTCTTGCAGTAAAATTATTGCAACTGCATGAGGCACTCTCAATGTGAGAGGGTGGAATAACACCACTGAGGCTGAAGCCTGTACTGCCATTGCAGCTGCAACTACTGCTTGTACACAGTGAGGCAAAGATCGCGCCACTGGGTCTAACTGCGATGAATAATAGGCTATGGGGCATTGCTTGTTCCCATGTTGTTGCTTCAGCACTGACGTCATATATCCTTGTTTGCAATCTACAGTCTGAAAGAACCGTTTGTGATAATTTGGGAGTCCTAAAACTAATGAAGAAGTTATCAACTGCTTCAACCTGCAGAAAGCCGTATCTGCTTCAGGTGTCCAATGTAAAATATCTTGTGCCGCCATTGGTGTTTTATATATCAAGTCAGTCAGTGGAGCAGATTCCAAAGCATAATTTGGTATCCAGCTTCGACCGAAATTAGTTGTACCCAAGAAGGACATCATTTCCTTCTTGGTTGCTGGTTTGGGTGCTTGCAAAATAGCTGTTTTTCTTTCTTCGTCTAATACTCTACCTTCATTGGATATTACATATCCTAGATATCTAACTTGCTTTTTCCAATGTTGTAACTTACTTTTGTTTACTTTGTGTCCTTGTGTTGCTAAAAATTTTAATAACTCTACAGTATCCTCCCTGCATTGTTGCTGGGTGGAGGTTGCTAGCAAGATGTCATCCACATAAAGTAGAATCTGACTACCTCCCGGTGGGGTAAACCCTGCCAGGTTGCTAGCCATTTCTTGTGAAAATATTGTTGGGCTCTCACAATATCCCTGTGGCAGTCGAGTGTATGTATACCTTTTCCCCTGAAATGTAAATGCAAACCAATATTGACTATCAGGATGTATAGGTATCGAAAAGAAAGCATTGCTGATATCTACCACAGAGAAATACTTCTGTTGCGGTTTTAAATCGTTTAACAAAGTATGTGGGTCTGGCACCGTAGGTGCTCTAGGTATTACTGCATTATTCACAGCTTGTAAATCTTGAACCATCCACCATTCCCCATTTGCTTTCTTAACAGGAAATAGGGGTGTATTACATGGGGAATCAGGAGATTCTACCAGTACTCCTTCTTTGAGTAATGCTGCTATTATAGGCTTGATTCCTATTTCTGCATCATTTCTCAAAGGGTATTGTTTTTTCTGTGGTCTAAATGCTGACTTTGGGGTAACTGGTCCTGCTGTTCGAATAAGTCCTACATCTGACTTGCCTGTTGACCAAAGAGTCGTTGGAATTTCACATAAGGCCTTTTCTTCTTCTTCTAATAGAAATGCTAATCAGCTGTCCTCGCTAGATTGCAAGTGAACAGCTGGATGTGTCTGTGTCAACCAATTCAGTTTTTGTTTCTGTATCCCTTGTTCTGACAGTTCTAAATTAGTCTGTTTCTCCCATCGTGTCACCTTTTCTCCTAAGTCTGCCCATTTTACATTTTTATTCTTTGTCAAGCTGATGTGGTAATCAATTTGATCTATATAATGCAAGGAATTCTTGAGGTAATGAACAGCTAACTACACTGTTCCCCTCAGTATCCCAATACAAAGTATACAATACTAATCTAGTTGCACGATTTCTGAACAATTCTTGCTCATACTCTCTATCAGGTCCTGGTGTAGTACAGTAGTATAGAGTACAGTGTAACAAATGCTGTCGATCAGTGTCAAGGGAGGGGGCTTTACTGATGGCTACATTCATCAGTTCCTCGGTTACTGCCCCTGGACCAGTCGTGACTAGGTCCTGGCTGTACCAGTAAAAAGTTTCACCCTCCGATCGCACTACAAAGGTATCCATTTGTCTCTGCGCCTCCATACCTTGTACAGTTGGAACTACTGCTATGCCAAATATCTGCATAAGGTCCCTGCCCAATAGGTTTACTGGACACTTCGCAGAAACAATTTTACTTCTCTGGGTCATACCTGAAACAGGGTCAGTTATTGCTATATCACGGGAAAGTGGTTTCCTGTATAGTTGTCCATTTGCAGCTTTTACTAGTATATAATCAGGTGATTCGGAATGTTCTGGTAACTTGGAGGGGTGTATCAGGGTCCGTGACGCTCCTGAGTCACACAGGAATTTGACTTCCCTTCCCTCCACCAGAAGTGTAACTTCCGGTTTCGTATCTGCTAAGTAGAGCTCTAAGCTCAATAGTGCTAAGTCCAAAATTTCACTTTCTTCATCCTCCATATCTACTTGCACTTCCTCTATTCCTTCTATCACATTTACATTTGTTTTTTGTGTATTAACTTTTCCTGATGATTTCTGACTTTCGCATGATGTATCTTCACTATCATATAGTCAGTCCTCATCTCCCTTATCTTCTGTAATTACTTTTTTGTTCTGCTTACAATCCATTGCTAGATGTCCCTTTTTCCCGCACTTAAAGCATTCACCTCTCTTTTTCCTTTCTTCAAAATCTTCTGATCGTTTGTCAGACTGTTTGTTTCCCTGGGCATTCTTCTTGCCCTTTTTACCTGACTGCAACACAAATACTTCAGCTCCGTCTTCAGCAGTGAAGACTTGCGCCTTCTTTTTCTTTTTACTAATAAAATGTCTTTCAGCATGTCTAGCGTATTTAAGTAAGGCTTGTAGCCTCCCTGTTCGATGGTCTATCATATGCTTGGTAATGAAGCTACTAATAGGTGCAATGCAACCTTTCAAAAATGCATTTTTCAATTGTTGTTCATACGGGGAATCATTCATTTGGTTCTCAGGAACCGACATACAGCTATGATTATTAAAACATTCTAATAATCTAGCATAGTACCCATCTATTGTCTCATTTTCCTGTTGTATGCATTGATTAATGCAAGTCCAGTCTGCTCTAGGTTTCCATTTCTCAGAGATTCGGTCTGTAAGACCTTTCACTCTGTTGTCTAATTCTGCGTCACTATGTGGGAGTGGTTTAAGCTCTGCATTACGAGGATTCCAGGTGCCACAAATCATGTGCCAATCTGGACCTATAATTTGTCTTACTACTTTTTCTACTTCTTCCCCATTCAAGTGGTAACTCAACCTCATGCCTTGTAAATCTTCTAAAACTTTCGTAAAATTAACTTTCGGATGGGGGATTCCCTCAGTAGCTTTCCGAATATCCTCCGATGTCCATGGTTTATATACTAAGAGTGTTGGGTTCTGCCCTTCCTGCCCTGCCTGAGGATTTGGGACCTCTATAAGTGGGCATATTTCTTCCTCACTCTCATCCTGTAGGTTTCTTTCTATTTGATATGATTCTGCGTCCCTATGTATTTTACGTGTCCGGGACCTAGTTTCAATAGGATCTCTAACAAACGGTTGTGGTCTTGCTGAAACTTCAGGATAACGCGGAGGCGGACCAGCCTGTCCACTCACTTCATATCCTGAAAAGGGTAAAGGAGGGGGCAAGGGAGGAGGAGGAGCTGTTGCTATTACTATGTTATTATCTTCTTTGTCTAAAAGTAATGTTTTTGAATTTTTAAGCTTCTGTTCCCTACGATTTGCTTCCTCAATCCACCTGTGTGCCTGAGGAATGCCTAATTGGGGTTGCTTTTTTGCCTGACCTCCCGCATCGGATTTAAGTTGCTTAAGGAGTTTAACTAGTGAAGTTTTATCTAGTTTACCATCAAATTCATATTTGTTAACCCATTTTGTATAATACCTAACGTTATCGGAACGTTGTAATTGCATATATTTTGCGTCTTCGGTTAGGGGCGTATCTCGCGATGTTTTAGTGCACTGATTTCCCATGGTAAAAGAAAATGTTACATAACCATTTTTATCACGTGATATCAGAAGTTCAGTTCCTTTTCACAGTTTATCTAGAATAACTGCCTACCTTATTCTGTTACCCTGATCTATGACCAAATATACAGTACTTCCTCTTGTCCCTGATCTGCATAACAAATCTTGACAACAATATACTGTAACCTAGTCCCTGATCTAAAACAGAAAAAAGGCAAATTCTTCCTACCTGAGCCTCCGGTATTGAGTCGTCCAGGATCCATTCTTCGGCCACAGATCAGAAAGTGGCCAGCCTCTTTAAACGACAATTCAGTCGGAGGTCTTTTCACCCAAGAAGAACCATTTTGGTAACTTCTCCTGCGCAGTATTCGACCACCGGTAGACTCTGATCTGCAGCTGTCCGAGGGATTTCCGGCTAAGAAGGACCAAACTGTTAAATAAAATTAAGAATTCAATACACAGGAGGTTCAGGTTCAAAAGTTTACTAGTGTACACCAGGAGGCAAAAAACGTACAAGTACAGAATTTTGTCTAACATGAAACAGGAAGCACACAATTCTATATAGTCTTTGCATTCAAGCTGTGCCCACCTTACTGACGTGGTATGTCACAGGGCATCTACATCACCTTAGCTTACAGTCCTCTATTCATAAAAACTGCTGATGCTGTATATTTTAAAAAAAAAGTTTTCTTCTGGTAACAATACGGCCTTGCTATCCACCTGGTCAGACATAATGTCTTTCTGTAAAGTTACACATCTTTGTTCACTGTAACACTTTCCCACCAGCTGCATGCTATCTTAGTAACACATGTACAAGGCCAAATCCTCCCAGCAGGAAAGAGCAGAAGATTTCATTATTTCACATATTTAATTTCCTGATCTAGCAGATAATCACTTGTAAAAAGCATAAACATTAAAACTTGCTAAGCTAGCATCTGCCAGGGTCGGAGGTCAGTTTGCTTCAAGCCACACTGCAGTTTCAAAACTACCTACATTTACACATGAATTAATCCTTTCTGTTATACGATTAATAGAATAAAATGCATTATATACTACTTTGTTTTTAAACTAACATTTCTCATATATTCAAATACACATTTTTTCTAACAGGTGGTCATAAAGGTTCTAGATGCTTTGAAGTGTATTTTACAGTTTGTTTATGCAAACTTTTTCATCCAGTGATAGCCTAAACAAAAGTCATAATTAAGGAAAGAAATTCAGTCTCACTCTTTAAGTTTTATTTTCCCTGAATATTTTCAACATATCCTAACTGACTAAGACTACACTGCAGTAACTACATTAAACTGGAATAGCCAATAGACATACAGACGCCATAGAGTTATAGATGCTATGAAGTTTATTTTAGAGTTTTTTCAATCTTCTGATGATGACCTAAAGAAAAATCCTCCATCATGAAAGATATTCAGTTGTATTTTTTTTATTTCAGGGAACAAATGAGTTGTGCCTGTCTTAATACTAAAAAATAACCAAATAGTAGTGCATATTAAACATAGATGACAAATGCATCTTGTGATACATAAATAATTTCTGAAAATAGAACCCGTATCCCCACACCACCTAAAAAGGTAGTCACTTTCTGTATATCTCCTCTGTCATTAAACTGGGATGAAACTTAAGGGATAAATGGCCAGAATTATATATTTCGACTTGTTGCTGCCATATGTAAAAATAGCATGCCTCCTCACACATACCTGAAAAAGACAACCATCTTCTCTGTACCCGTCTGATGACAAATCTGTTTTTCAAGAAGCATGTGACATGCTCTTTGGTGATCACCATTAACATTACAAATATTTTTGGGGTCTATAGGCTTGCTGCTGCTTTTTTTTCCTGGTAGATTCTCCTGGATAGCTAGTAAAGCAAGCGAGCTAAGCTGCACCATGATCCAAAACTAGATCAGTCAGGGAATTCCTAAATACTCTGTCCAATCAAAGACATGCAGAAAACCAAACAGTAGCACTAATCTCAAGATGGATCCTAAGAAACTATTTCCAGGTTTTCTGGTGATTGGTCATCTCTAGAAAGGCTAAAAAATAATGTTTCTGTCCTGCTTCTCTCTCCATAAGGAAAACTGAAGTACTAATCCTGAACAGATTTCTGAGATACAGTTTGCAGGCTACCAATGATTGTTAGGCTTGCCTAGATGTTTTTCATTTCAAAAGTAAGATGGAACAAAATGGATTAATTTTTTTTTCATGCTGCAGACTGCACAAAATAGTGAAAAGATATGAAAGAAAAAGCAAGTGATGTTTAAATGCTGTAAGGAGACTGCTTGCCTAATATGAATTTTTAATTTTTACTAATATGTGCAGCCTGGGTGGAGTTTCCAAAGTCAAATGCACAGAAGTTGCAGGCCTCTCAAGAGTCATTGAGTTTAGTAACATGACAGAGAAAGGATGGATGGAACACTCACAACAGGAGCAGGTCAGTGGAAGCTCCAAAAGGTTAAAACTGTTTCCTTTTCCTTTTCTGCTAACCTTAAATTATAAATGTTCCTTCTCAGCTCCTCCACACAGATCACCTAGCCTTAATCTAGTTGCAGTCAGAGATGAAAACAAAAAAGAAAACATTCCTAACTATCCCCAAATACATGTCTAAAACCCAAGATAAAAACAAATTTAAAATCTAACACATAAAGCAAAAAAAATTTAAAAAAAAATGCAAAATTGTAAACCTTAAATTTAGAATACCAAGGTAATCTCATAACTGCAGCAGGTCAATCGCAACTCCAGAAGACTAAAACCATTTTGTTTTCTGCTACCCATAAATAATAAATGCTGCTTCTCAGCTCCTACCACAAACTTATATTTAATCTATCTTTCTGCAGTTAGAGCAATGAACAGAAAAAAAAATATTTCCTAACCTAGCCTAGATACTAATTTTTAAAACTCCAAGATAAAAAAAAATTGAAATAGAACACATTAAACAAAATAAATTGCAATAAATAAGATTATGGACAACAAAAACAAAAATGCAAAATTGTGCACACGTTTACCTCCAAAGTAGTCTGACAGTAACAGCAAGTCAGTGACAGTTTTTTTTTTTTTGGATTCAAGGTGTATATTGCCTTGATGATTCTATGCCCTCAAGTAACCAACCTTTATCCACAAATTCTGATTAAAAAAAATTGAGGTAAAATTTGAATGCATATTTTTTTTTTCCTTTGGGATAAATGTATCTCAACATCTCCATTTAGGGAGTCTCAATGGCCAACTCTAGCTTTACTTAGAGAATTAGCACTAAGGTCAGTTCACAATAAGTGAAAAGGGAATATCTTCATATAGCAACCAGTGTGCACTGTTGAAAAATGTGTCTCATCTCTGCAGGTGATCACAAAAGTGCCACCCCCCAAAAACTTTTTTAATCAAACTCCACATATCGTCATATATTTTTGCTATTCTGGTAATTGTCATGTCTGTATATTTGTTTTTACTATTTAATCATTAACTATCTCTTTCAGACTAAGTTAAATGTCTAAGAAAATACAACATTTAATATACCAAATAATTGACAATTCAAGTGTAGTCAAGAAGTCATTTAGGGCAAATGATGTCTCTTTCTGCTACAGTACTAGTAAATATAGTTTGCACTGAGTTAATTTCAAATATTAATGATAGTATTTTATGCAGCATAAGCAAAATTAGCTAGGTTTTTAATTATCATTCTAAAAAATGAACACTTTAATGTATTAAGCTTGTATAACAATTTTATATAATAATTATATAACTGGCAAAACTATAACATATTCTATTATATCATTAATTTAACCCAATATGTGTATTTTCTATAAGAATTTAATTCCTGACATAACAGTTATGATTTTTTTGTTAGTAGGATAGTAACAATGTAGTGTAACATGGGAAAAATGTCATTGGAAACATAGAATTATTTCACAACACATGCACATTATGACTTTTCTCTGCAATCAATGCCAGTTCTCAATTGACTTTAGCAGCAAAATGTTTATAATAGGTGCTTATATAAGAAATGAAGTACGGCCTCTTCTGTACTCTGTGCAAAGGATTAAGTAAAATTCTTTAAAAGCATAGACCAACCTTTGAGATACTATGTATCAAAACTTCTAATCAAAAGTGGCTGATAAAAGAAATGAGGGACTTACTCCCATTCCCCAGTACAGGAAATTATACTCTTTACTTGTCACTTCTTAATTATTCTGTAGCTGAGAATATGAAATTAGTAATAGAAGTAACATTTCTATTACTTGTAGCAAGACAGTGTGGCATGCTCCCTCCTTAGCAGGTGTACGACACTTATTTGCAACCTATAAATTACACTAATATCTGATATTTTCCTTCACTTTTTCCATTGCAAAGTATGGACTGCAGATTAAAGAAAGGTCATGGTGCAAGCATGGCACTTCCTGTCCTCTGGAAACTTCTTAAACTATTCGAAAGAGTTCATGGGTTAGTCATCAATAGATCGCACCTATAGTGCTTTCTTTTCTGAGAAGCCTGGAATTCAATGTATTGTGAGCAAGGGAGCAAGTGACCTGCTTCCTCATAATGACTGTTTCATGGATGTTACACTTTTACTAGCACCTGGGAATGAAAGCAGACTATAATCGTTTGGTATGGTCTTTAAAAGCATATGTTTCTGAGGGGTCAATATTATATCCTTGAAGAGGCTTTCCATTGAACGCCTCTTCATTGACCCTTAAAACATGAACTGTCATAACAGCAAATGGCCACATCATCAATTTCTTCCCCTGGGAAAGAAATCACTTGCCCTAAAAACAAAAACACATCACTACAAACATTACAAATGTGGTCATTCGCTGGTATGACAGTTTGTGTTTTAAGGGTCGATGAAGAGGCATTCGATGGAACGCCTCTTTGAGGACATAATATAGACCCGTTTCTGAGTACAGGCCACATGTCACATTTACCAGCTATGGTTGCCTAACAAAAAGTTTGTAGAATATTGCTCCCTACAACCTAAGAAGTTTTAAAACCAATGCGTCATCTTTAAAAATTAATAAAATTATGTTGCTTCTACTACTCATCAGTTACGTTTTTTTTCTGTCTGCAAATAGATATACAGAGACAGAAATCACTGAGACTTAATGTGTTCTGTTTATATTTTCATGTTATCATCTGTAACACAGAGGGTTACGATTGGGTCTGTGACTGTAAACATATTATTATGTGTTCAAGATGTGAGTGCCAAGAAATTCACCACAGGAGCTGATCATAACTTTTTGTAGTACATGGAGTTTTGTCACCTCCATGTACTACCAATTAGAAAAAAAAAGCAAAGTGTTTTACCAGCTGTGAAAGCCGATAAAGCACTTAGCAAGTGCTGTAGCATAGACTGCATATAAATATAATTGGAGGGAAATGTCAGGTTCAGTTTTAAATATCCCTCTAATTTACTTACTTATAGATTGACATCTGTAAAGTTCAGAGGGCATACTATGAGTAAAGATATTGAGGGATAGTTTAGAGTGAAAGAAATTCTGTTCAGTGATACTCAACTGTAACAATGCATAGGGGATGTGTAACAATTGTTGCACACCTCTGAAAGTGTTGTAAACGACTAGGTATCTCACTACAGAAGTGCATGGAAGGTTTGTCTTTTTTTCCAGTTTTGGAGCATAATCACAGTGCTACTACAAAGTATTTGCATTGCCACAGACAGGAAATTATCAGATTATATTCTTCAAGGTGCACATGTTAGCTAATGCCTAGTCTATGACCTTATTCCAAAAGACTTGCTCTCAGTGTAAGTGACTTACTCTAGTGTAAAGCCCATCTATAAACAGGATTATTACAGGGACAAGATTCCAAAGATCTGGTCTCAGTATAAGTAGTCATTTACACTGACAGCAATTCTTCTGGAATTGGGTCCTAAGAGATCTTTTCACTCTGGAATTATAGATAAACTCACTAAACTAGGTATAAATCCCTATGTCACAAGATGGGTTGCCAGTTGGCTCACTGACAGAACTCACACTGTGAAAGTAGCAGACTCCAAATCCGACTTCAGACCATTGACAAGTGGAGTACCACAGGGTTCAGTCCTGGGTCCTGTCCTGTTTGGTATCTACTTCCCTGAAGTACAGGCTAACACAGAAGGTCTTTGGCTAATGAAGTTTGCAGATGACTGCAAATTAGGAGCCATAATCGAAACTACTAACGATGTGGACAACCTACAAAAGAGCCTCACTGAGACAGATGCCTGATGTCAAAGCCATGGCCTCAAGCTCAATGCCAACAAGTGCATTGTCATCCCCTTTGGTAAACACTCTGTACCCATGAGCTACAACATAGGTGGTAGTATACTTAACACCGAAAGTGTGATAAGAGTCCTTGGGACACAGGTGGACAGTAGTCTCTCCTTTGATAATCACATCACCACAGTAGTCAGGAAATCCTTCTACATGGCACACCTCATCACAAAAGGTTTCTCATGCAGAAAGAAAGAGGTCATTGTTCCACGCTACTCATCACTCATTAGATCCATTATAGACTACAATGCCCCTTTTGAAATGTACCTCACAAGACATCTACAACAACTGGAAAGGCCGCAGAAATACCTCACAAAGAGGATTACCGGCCTCAAACACATGCCCTGCACAGACCATATCAAAAAACTCCAGCTTTACTCCATCGCATATCGCCTACTCAAGAGGTGATCTCTGCCTAACATACAAAGCTATGTCAAACCCATAGCTGTTGGACATGCTCCACTTAAAGAAATCCCAATCCCTCCGAGCTACACGCTCTAGGGTCCTAAACCTTGTCACCACGATAAACAGAACATGCTGGAGGGATAGATTCCTGTCCCAGAGACTTCCCATCCTCCAGAATAAACTACCTATCTATATCAAACAAAGCTCCTCATCAGCACTTCTCAAGAAAAATCTTGATGATTGGATGGGAAATAGGAAATTCACCCTGGTAATCACTTCTGTGTCTCTGCTCGACAGTGGCACATGAAAATAAATTTCTTGGGTGGCAAAAGCCAGGGTACCATTTTGGCTGGGCTTGTATAGGCTCCAGGGTCGATAGCCTAGTGCCTACCTATGAACCTATGAACCTTTGAGCCTTGCCTAAAAAAGGTAATATGGGGACAGCAAGAGCTTTGGCCAGTATTCAGAAGCATAGGGGCGACAGGTGCAAACCATCTGTAGCGAAGCAACGAGGCTTGTCTATCATGTCATCACAGGCAGACAGAGACTGGATCCCCTTTGAATGACACCAGAAGCTCAGCCAATTGTTGAAGTTTATCATCTTTCTGTTATATTGCAGTATCATGTAGGTGAAGATAAGATGCTACTCAAGGTCAGGGTCATACCAGTATGGGCTACATTATCATAAAGCTGCTATATATCTCTTGTCATGTTGTCCTGGGAGGTATGTCTCAGATCATTCACACTGACATGTACAAAGAACATGTCATATATGTACCTGTTCTGGAGTGATGTAAGTGCTTGTGTTATGTGGCGGATCATAGTACCTGACAGACAACTGACAGTAACCTTCCCCTTGTCCAGCCAAGTGAGTGGAACATCTGTGTGCCTGACTATGGAGTCACCTATTACTAGTGTATTTGGTATGTTGTTTTGCCTTAGGGCCTGTTGTGAGGTACACTGCTTTGATGTATTATGTGTTTTCTGGCGTGCGCTTGGAGGTGCATGTTGCTTGCTTGTCTGCTTAGGAGGACACGCTCTCTTTTTCAGATTAATATTTGTATTCTCCAAGTATGGTAATGTGTATTTATGTGTGTTTTTGCTGGTGCTTATATTGTAGGTCTATGTGAGACTGTTGGTGTTGTGGTTGTATGACCCTACTCCTCTTGACTCTATTGTCCAGTATTGGTTTGACAGAGCTTAGCCACTGGTTTGACCCTGTGTGTGCCAGCATGTGGTGCATCAACCCATATATGATATGGTCATGGCCGATGCATACAATATACTCACAATACACCTAGTATGATAAGCCTGCTGAGGTTAGGAAATGTGAAAAAATCCTTTGGGCAAACTGTCAGCAAGTAATGTCTGTATTGCACCCTGTAACTCCATATTCCTTGCTGAAGTGTAAAGACGTACTTAGTTTGAATTAAGAACCCCGCACTTGCCAACTGTGTGTGTGTGTGTGTGTGTGTGTGTGTGTGTGTGTGTGTGTGTGTGTGTGTGTGAGTGTGTGTGTCTCCCTGGGGAGGAGCAACCTTTTTGGAGACTACTCACACCCCTTAAAAGTGGTATACTCATCTTTGTCAAGTCTGATGATGTCACCATCCTACAAATATACCTGTAGAAAGGTGAACTCTCAGTAATGTGTATAGCGTGGTGTGTAAATGCATACTGCTGTAGTATCATAATGTAGTTAGGTAGGGGTTTTCTTCCTGCACTTGCCAACTGTGTGTGAGTGCGTGTGTCCCCTTAAAAGTGGTATACTCATCTTTGCCAAGTCTAATGATGTCACCATCCTACAAATTTACCTGTGGAAAGTTGAGATTCTAGTAATGTGTATAGTGCATCGTGTAAATGTGTACTGCTACAGTACCATAATTTAGTTAGAAAGGAGTTTGAATCTCGCACTTGCTGACTGTGTGTGTGTTCCAGGTGTGTGAGAGTGTGTGACACCGTTGGTCAATGTGGAGTGAATTTAGATTTTTCTAGTGTATGACATATCACAATGACAACTGTATGTGCATTACACATGTAAGGTAGCTGTGGGGCAAAGCCATATACATACATGTGACCTAAATGATTTCATAGGTGGGTACTCTGCTTTCTCCATGAAAGCATCTGTTATCTTTGCCAGAGCGTGCTGGAACTTTCCAGACCTTAGGTCACTTCTGTATGCTCATGACAAGCTTAGCCAATGCAGTGATCCCTGGGCTACATCTTCTGTTTCACATCCGCTCATCACGGTTTCTATTGAAGAGTGTGAGTGAGGGTTTATGCCTGAGGTATGTTTGAATCCTGTTCCAAAGCAAGCAAAGTCTGGCAAAGATGACTAATCATTATAGGTGTGCAACAACCTCTGTGGATCTGCATGCAAACCCTTTATTGCTTATGTGCTCCACAGAGAGATTTCCAAAACCCTTTGGTAATATGATTATCAAAGGAGAGATGACTAAACACATGGATCTATGTATACATTAGTACCTGTTCCACATTTTGGGGGCTACTACCTATGTGGTACTCTGGGGATACTTTGTTTTCTAAAAGTGGATAACTATGCTTTCTTTGGCTTATAGCTTTACAGCATGAGTTTGACACCAGGTATCTGTCTCTATGATTCAATTTTGGAGGATGTGTGTGTCATCTGGAGAATAAAGTATAGCCCACAGTATGCATTTTCATCAAACGTGGGCAGACATATCCCTACTGTGTTTGCTTGTACCTAAGAAAGCTATATGCCAAACAGGAGTGGTCCCATGACTGAGTGCAGGTGAATACCACTTGTTATTGGCATAGAACTGTACATGGAGGCTGCAAATGTTACTGTGTGTCCTACATCTGTGTGTCAGTTGTCAGTCCATCATCTAACAATTGTTTATGGTCAGTCTGTTGAGGTTGTGTATAATACCAGAATGTGGGATGGTTATGAATTGCTGGTGAGCTATAGCTTGGCTGTGTGGACCTCCCCTCCCTCACCTATAGCCTTGTTAACTGGCTTGAAGTCTACTAGGTGTAGGAGCCATGATGTGGCCTTTAGAGAACCTAAGTGGGTATGGTGCAGTGTTTGCAGGTTCATAATGTCTCTGTTAATGAGTTCCATAATGCTGTGCTCCATAGCCTTCCAGATAACATTTGTCTGGCTTATAGGGTGAGAGTTTCCAGGATCTGTTGTAGTTCTACCCTTAATCAATTTATGTTAACATTTGCACTGGGTGTGACGAGGGGGGACAGGATTAGGAATAAGTATATTAGAGGGTCAGCCTAGGTTTGAAGGTTAGTAGACCAAGCCAGATAGGCAGGATTAAGTTGGTTTGTACATGTGCTGAGGAGGGATGCAGAGTATATTGTGAAATAGATGCTAAGGATGAAGCTGCCAGGTAACAGGAAAAGAGGAATGGCTAAGGTGAGGTTTATGGCTGTGGTGAGAGAGGACATGTAGGCGGATGGTGTGACAGTGCAAAATGCGCAGGGCATGAAGAAATGGAAACAGATGATCTACTGTGCCGACCCCTAATGGGATCATCTGAAAGGAGAAGAAGAAGAAGACATTGTAGCTCAACCCTTGTGGACTGTGAACACCATTACCCTGCGTCATTCCACAAGTATGTAACCTGTATAGAGGCTGCATCTTGACAAAGTGTGTAGGTGAATGGTGACTCCATATGTCAGCTTGTGTATGACACAGCCAGGGACACTGTCCAGTATCATTGCCACTGTGGTTTGGACTTTGGTAAATAGATGTTTTAACTAGAGTGTCTGTGAATCATCAGGTTTTACATTCTTCAGGTCTGGAAATGAGGCCCTTGTGTAATGACAAGGTGGTGAAATCCGCATTCAAACTGTCTGACAAGAAATTGGTAATGTCAGTCAGATAAATGTACTTTGTGACCATTTACATTAACTGTAACCCAATCTGAGATTTCCCCTGTAGATTATAAACAACACTAAAGAAAGCTTTATTGTTGTCTTTGGAATCCTTGCCATTTTGTATTTTGAAGCTTGCCTTGTTAATGAGGGCTTGTATTTTCCCAATGATACTGACCAGAGAGGTTATCCCTTCTTTGTATGTAACTCTTTTTTGGTACAACTTCACACCTTCTATTATATATTTAGTTTATAGCAGGGGTCTATGAGACTAATGCAATTTTACTGTATAAGTGAGAATTTCTTGTGTTTGTGACAGCACGGTCCATGCAACCCTGTAGGTGAACAGTGTGCATTACTAAAGGATTATGCAGCTGGGACAGTGTTAACCTTAGTAATTCAAACCAATGATAGATAGCAACAACAGCATCACCCACAGCACAATGTCAACCCATGTCATGCACACACATGCGTACTCAAGTTCCAAAATGTGTGTAGTACAATGCATACTGGCCACCAATAGAAACTATGGAGTGTTAACACTGGCCAATACAGGGCATGTCACCCTGCCCATGTGTCCAATATCCATGTACATGCAGACAGTGCACCTCCACCATGTTCACAAATGGACAGCTGCAAATGTGTGTTGCACACACCCCACACTTACTGTCCACTGTATAATGCATGCTGACACAACTACACACATCAGCCAAGTGGCACATGGGCAAACAAAACACAATTGGAATAAACACTGGTGAAAACAATACAACATTGCTAATTACAGCTTTAATGCATCATGCCTGCTCAGCTACACCTTCAAGGATATCATTACACTTTACTGCTGACAACATGCTACACATCCAACCATTGCTATACTTTATTAAAGTCACCCTGTGCATCAGCACCATGTTAGCCTGTTCCTGCATCAATGTTACGGATGACAGGAGGTGGCACAGGTTTCATCATATGCACAGGGTGTGTTGTTGGTTTGCCAGCGGCCTGCAGTGAGCCATACAATCGACATGTGTGTGTGAGTGTGTGTGTGAGGGCCATGAGTACTGTTAAGGGGCAATGTTGATGTCATGTGTGTGGGTATGTGTTTGCCCTAAGTTTCTGGTTTATGTGTGTGTCTGCATGTACACACTTCCACCATGTGGCTGCCACATACAGGGATTTGTGAAACAGCTACAGACTGTACCTGGTTGGCTTTACAGATCACCGTATCTGGCCCTGGATACGGAACCTGTGCCTGGCAGGGGTGCTACAGAGAGTATCAGGTACTAATCCGGATTGGGTACTATCCGAAGAAGTTGACATATGTCCACTGGATCCAGGTCCCTGCTGGGACTGGCCAGAGCCATGTGCATGTGGTCTGCTAGGACGGTCTATGGACAGACCCCCCCAACATTGCTGGGGCTGGTACTGGCACTACGGGAGCAGCTGTGACTTGCTGGATGTCCACGGTGACCTCCAGCTGGTGATGTTGCTGGCATATGTCCACATCAATGTCTCATCCATCCCACACTGTCCTGACACATGGACATGACATTGTGGAGGACATCCAATGTCTCACCTCAACGTCTATCAATGACCTCAGTTTAGTTATGTACGGCACCTGCTAGGTCATGGATACTGTCATTTACAGAGGAGTAATGAGCCCTCTGTGCCCTTAGCCCCTGTCTGGTGTACCGCTCCATTCGTGTCTGTGCCTCCATGACAGCCTGGTACATGCGTGTGGTAGAAAGAGGTGTGGCACATCTGCCAGGGGCATGATGACCAGCAGTACTCTGATGAGAACCCCTGGGCATCTGCCTATGTGGTACCATTCCAGACATCTGGCTATGGCTGCTGTGTCCTGATACATGTATCATAGATACCACACTGTCCTGGCCAGTGCCAACTGTACATTGTCCCTCAGCTAAGGGCAATGGTGATGATTGATGTACAGGCAGTATGACCGTGTGCTTGGATGGGGTGGAGACTTGTGTACTGTCAATTGGTGGCCCAACAACAGACCCTGACAAACCTGTCTGTGCCTCAACACACCTATCCTCATCATCACTGTCTGTCTCAGTGACATTAGGTTCCCTGCTGTACTGAACCAGCCCCACCTTGCCACCTGTGAGAGGAAAACAAGAAACACACTTTAAGACCTGAACATTACTAAAGACCACATGCACACATGCACACATGTACATACGCACACATGCACACATGCACACATGCACACACACAAAACTACACTCCTCCCGAAAGCAGACACACACACCAGCAATCACAAAACATACACAATAACAGGTGATGGTGTGGCACAGTATCACAAGCAAAACAGTCATATCACACATGTCAGCATGCAGGACATGTGCTGCTCAACAGCATGCAGTGCAAGTGTAGTCAGTCCTTGTTACTAACAGTATACATGACTTTGATGCATGTGTTTTGTTATTAGGTGATGGGCCTCCCCCTGAAACACAATGCATACATGGACACAACATTGCTGTGCAAGTATTCATAACCCTGTGATGTACTGTGCACCATAACGCACAGGTGTACATACCATTGCTGGATGTGTATCTGTGTGTCAGATAGGTATCAAATGCTGATTACAGCCTCTGTGTCTTTAGCAAATAATTGTGGACACATTTTTAGCACATGCATGATGAGTATTCACACATCATCAGTGGTGCATGGATAATTGATGGAATACCATTCGGCCACATACCCAATGTACGGTACTTATGGTGAGTGTAGATCATATTGTGGACATGCCAGTCTCATCCATGACATGGCATGCTAAAACACAACTGCATATTTAAACACTACGCATACCCAATATGTGTCATATGACCTAGCTACTCAATAGCATCACAAGACATATATGTGTCAATTGTGCAAATGGTGATTGGTATGCATACTGTTTAGAGGTGCATATGTATGCACACATGCATCACTATGGTGTGTAGCAATGACAGCTATGTGTAGTACTGTGGTTCCAATAACTGGATGGGGTACAGTACCATAGGCCATCATCATGAAGCATCAGGTGGTCACTCAAGGCTACAAATGTTTCACAAACCAGCACTAATCATGTTGTGCTGGAACTGTACTACCTTGGCTAAATTCACCATTTCACAGCCAGTTGTTACGTGAGTTTGTAAGGAGGCCAATAAGGAGCATTCCCTGACATGAATGTGTAGTGTGTTGCAGAGTGTTTAAATGCCCCAGGATAGGCCTCTACCCCTCAGGTATATTATGTGTAATGTGTGGATGAGATTTTGGATACTGGATTGTGTCTTTACAGAGGGTTTGGGAATCCTTTATGTGTAGCATGTTAAAATGCTCTGTGTATGACATAGATGTGTATGTTATGTGCATGTTGAGTATCAACTGTGCCTATCCAGTGGTCACTACAGTCTAGCCACATTTGTTTGAGATCGTCTGGGTTGCATGTGTTTGAGGCAGCTAATCACATTAGTGAGATGTGCGTGCTCTTACACCAAACATGCACAGCATGCATTATGGGTAGGTGTGTTACATGTGTACATGGCCTACACCTTAACTATGACATGCAATTTTTATTTACAATAATAAATGTAGAACACACTCACCAGCATCTGTCCGCTGCCTTGATGTCACTCCAGAGGGACCTACATAGAGATGAGACAGTTTGTCAGTGTCCACAACTGTGGCATTGCTACTGTGTGTTTGCAATCTTACAGTACAACAACAGTTTACATTCACAGGGCTACAGATTATGTTCCAAATGATCAGTATTGCACAACAACAGGCTCCACATCTTTGAACGATGCACTGCACATCTCACATATGAAAGATCTATCAATACAGATAAAAGTAGTCTACAGATATGCCATGTTACCTGCATGCTCCATGTGTGCTTGCTGGGTGGCTCCAACCTCCATCATGGTGTATGTCTGCTGCTGTTGTTGTTGGGCTGGTGGCACCAGGCTCATGAGCAGCTCCTCCACTCTGGTGAGGTGGGGATGGATATTAACACCACCCCCTGTTGCAAGCTGTTGTCTACGCACATCAGCGGCATGCTGACGGACATGTCTGAGAAGATCACTGCAGTGGTGGCGTACCTGCTGATATGTCAGTTATGCAGCCCTACCTCACTGACCCTGCAGACAACATCTTGCACATTGCAGAATGCTCCTGCTGGTCCTGGCTGGTTCGTGAGAACATGAGACGGCAGTGCTGAATCATACTGCTAGTAATAATATCATCTTCAGCACTACTGTAACCCAGGTTCCTGTGGTGGGCCATGATCCCTGGAAGACATAAATACAAAAATATGTCTGAGCAAGTCATATGGCACATTTAACATTATACAGTACAGATATCACTCAACTGCCATATATAGCAACTTGTAAGCTAACCGAGAGTGAAACACTGTAACTGCCACTTATCACTGCTAACCCCACAACTGCTTGAAAATGCCTTGCTTACTCTCTATCTAATGAACCATGTTCAGCAGAGCAACAAAGTAAAATCACTATATAAGACTATACAAGAGTACCTGGCACACTGTATGCAACACGATGCACGACCTAGCCACAGCAGATATACATCAAGCTGATGTGTAAAAAAATATATCATACATCACAATCAGTGTAAGGTCCAGAAAATGTATTACTATTATACCACACAACTTGTTAATGCCAAAGCCGTGGCCAAAATATGTGCACAATTGGGAATATAGGCCACATACTGCTGTAGTACACTATGAATGTTGCTAGATACGCAGTTATATGTATTACCACACATATGTCAAAGGACATGTTACAGACATACCCACACACATACATCAGACATAATTACAGGACACAAAGGTATGACAACCCAGATAGCTTTCAGTGTATACTATGCAGCACTGTGTGTCAGTACTTACACAACCTTAATCTTGAGAAATGTAATATGTGATGAATATAGGAACCACACAAAACAGTGGATGCAAGCAATGTGGACATATACCATATTTTGATGTACAGGCCCTGAGCTTCAATTGGTACTACACTACACACAGGATTTGCATTCAACATTGGTACCAATCAATAATCATTGATGTAGTGATTTAGCCTCCAGTGACACACCCTAGTTAAAACCAAGGGACTTAATCACACTGTATGCAATAGCACTTGTTCTGCCTAGCAACAGAATACACAGATTTTGCTAGGATCAAAGCAAGGACCCATAATACCATAACCTAAACAGTTTCCCACTAAGCTATCCCACCAATACATATCTTTGACGTATTCAAAAACATATTGACCATCACAGTCAGTCAACAATACAGAGAATATATTGCAACAAGTAGATGTAGAGTGTATGAGTATATTTATATATATATATATATATATATATATATATATATATATATATATATATGTATATATACATATACACAATTTGTCTACATATATATATATATATATATATATATATATATATATATATATATATATATATATAGGCACATATACATTTCACCTTTCATAGTGAGAATATCAATTATACAAAGGATGTAAGGTATACAATAATGTAATAAAATCGCACAGTCTTTGGTTAAATGCATTGAAGGTGTTCACAGCCCAGATAGCTTTAGCAGGCCTTACTGGTTTCAACATTGCAAACTGAACAAACCACCCACAGTGTTTAATCACCACATGTCATATACCAGCACTGTATGCTGTCTTGTTTGTCACACACTAAAACCTACATACAAATATGCACATACTAACCTTCACCAACATATATATCTCCCTCTTTCGCAAACAGTTGGAATATGTCCCCTGCTCTATGCACATATACAGATGTGAATATATATGACACATATATTTCTCTGTATGTGTGTGGCATACACACACAAGGTCCACACTGTTGTAAGTCCCTGGACCTCACAGCTGAACTGTTGGGCATTGCTGCAAAACAAACAGGTGTCACATATGAACACAGACTAACATTAGGGGGGTATATATGGCAACAGATGCTAGATAAGCATACTAGACTGCTACAGCAGTTGCCAATGCTAAGCTACACTTTAATAAGACTATCATGCATGTATTGTTCTATCACACCCATGTTTATATAATGTCAGCGCTAATCCTCCCAACAGCCATTGGCCACACTACTGTACAGAACACAGATAACATGGATCAGATCTTTGACATTTAATGCTGAGCTACACATTTCACAGGTATGTCCCACTGCCCACAGGTACACACAGTATTGTCCATATCAGTAGTTAAGCAGAACATCTGTGCATAAAGAAGTACTGCTTTCACATTATGTAGACTATTCTTCAATAACATCTACTACATGCCAGTAAATACATATGTGTCACATACCTTTCCTTTGTATAATTTGGTAATATTTCTTTTTCCTTTTCTCTGTCTCTCTCTCTCTCTCTCTCTGTCAGTCTCTGCAATAGAGTGATTGAGTTTGTTGGCAGAGATTGCAGCCTAATTTGTAGGAATTTGCACATGAGCATGTGATGGCCTCTGCACCAATTAGTGGCAACCATTTGCTAATTGCATGTAGCCTGCTGTGTAGTAATTGCAGTAATCACTGTCATAGCAACCCAGTACTATAAATTGCTGACTCATGTAGGCATGGCCCTTTCAGCTTTCCAAGATGGAGATCATCCTTGTTTGGTGTGGACATCATTGTTTAAGACAGGAGGTTGGTATAGTTCTTATATCAGAAGCCATGGGTGTATGTAGCCAGAGATTTACATTTTGTACTCAGACCTAATGTTGCTGCGTCCAGTACCCACTTGTCAGTGTAGAAATGTACTCACCCCTCAAAATGCTACCCCAAGATACATGGAAAGTTGTACTTTTTTTTCAACTGTTACAATTAACTGCTATACAAAGCTAGTTATAGAGATGTATTCCTTTGGCACAAGAATTGCTTGTGAACTGCTATACTGTGTATATTCATTTAATCAGTTGTAAACAGTTTGTGCTTTTTTAGTGTTAACATTAGCACAAGCTGCTCAGAAAACTGGACACATTTCAGTACTGTGAGTATGCTTGCCTACATCCTTGGTAGACCCTGCACACACAGGTATATTCTACATTTGGGTAGGGTTGCAGAAGCACAGAGAATGCAAGTAGTATTGCATGGATTGTATCTTGCTGAACTTACAGGGTTGCTGTGTACATGTTAGTTTATCGAGGCAAGTACTCTGTCTGCGTAACTCCCAACTGTGGACCTATCCACATGGTAGTCAGAGAATAGCCTGTTATTTTTTGTCTGTGCACCACACAGGTCTTTTCAGCAATAGAGCAATGGCATTCTTACCGTTGGTTGCTACCAGTACATGGCTACATCCATTTGTATTTCAGTGTTGTATTCCTACATAAGGGTATGCTTCCGAAACTCCTTCCAAAGCTATTTGCACAGTGTGTAACAGCAGAAAGGCTAATATGCCTCTGAGTTTCTTCCTCTGCCAGACTTCTCAACCAACCAGGTACATATTTGAGCAGACTCAGGGAAAAGTCAAGAAAAAGTCAGGGACAATCAGGGACACCTTTAAAATATTAGTGCCATTAAGGTGAAACATTGAGAGAATCAGAGCATATGACTTAATACTCCTTTTCTGAAGTAAAAGAAGTGTCTAACTCTTAATTATTGTCATTATTAATTAAGTGCAATTCACTACCATTTTGTCCAAAGTCAATAGTTTTAGGAGGGATTCAGAGGGACAGAGCAAACATTTGTGTCAAAATCAGGGACATCCCTGAAAATTAGGGACAGTTGGGAGGTATGGCCTCTGCCCTAAACAGATATGCCAGTGTTTGTCCTGCTGTGGTATTGTGTGGGGTTGTAAAGTGATGGTGTAACATTATTTCCTGCTAGAATGGCTGCTTCTCTTATCACAGTCATGTAATGTAATCCCACAACAACTGTTGGTCAACATCCACAGAACAAGTTGTGTGGTATGGTATTCATAATTTTCCTTTACATTCACTCATTCTGATGCATGATATAGTTATTTAAGCACCAACTTGCTGGATATCTACAGTGGTTTAGTGGTACTTCATGTTGTGTAGTGTGTGCAAGGTCCAGGGTTTGAGACTTGCAGAGGTGTTTTATTTTGCTCCTGAGCAGAACAAATGCCCTCACATACAGAGTGACTAAGCCACTTTTAAGCAGTTGGAAGTGGGTTTGCGGGGGTTTGCACATTGCTGTAAATTGCTTAGCCAAGCGCAAACAACCCGCGCAGACCCGCTCACTACTGCTTAATAGTGCTTACTCCCACTCACCCCTGTGCTAATTTCTTTGAAAGAAAAGAAAAATGGGGAGATAGGAAAGTGGTGAAAAAGGGGCACAAAGAGGGAAAGACAGTATGGAAAATAGCTCAGGATGTGCAAGACGGGTTTAGGGAACGTCCATAGCTGCCCATTTCTTCAACAGCAACAACTGTGCATATGCAATAAATTTGGAGGTAGATATGAACCCTTCAACCCCTTAGAGGGGGGTGAGGACAACAAAGTATGTTGTATTGCCAATTAAATAACATTTCAAGTGTCCAGTGGACATGTGTGCTAAATGGGCAGCTATGTATGGGGCGTAATTTTTTTTTGGGAGCAGATTGCCCTTTTTTTCAGGTGAGAGTGGAATGTGGGGTAGGGGAAGTAGGTATATTTGGGGAGGTAGGTTGTGGAGGTAAACAGACAAGACAAACAAGACGCATACATGGGGCGGTATATGACACATGTGGTGGGTGAACACCTTTGACAGGGAGGGATGTTTGGAAATCACAAGCCCATGATCCCCCAGATGTAAACGTTGGGACTGAGGTCCCCACCCATGGGCAGTCACCAGTGCACATTCATGGCCCAGAGGGTGGCTGTGCTGGGGCTGTGTAGGAGGGGCAGGCTGACCTGGGAGTTGTGCCACTTGGGCCTCAAGCTGGCATAGATGTTCTGCAAAATAACGCTCAATCTCTGTATGCACCACAGCCCGGACCCTTCGAAGGGTGATAGGTGCCCCACCACCCATGCTTGCACGGGGTGGGCGAGCCCCATCCCCTGCACCGCTTCCACCCGAAGGTGGCACAGGGCCAATGGAGGAGGAGGTTCCAGGCTGAGCACCAGATCTGCTGGTGCCAGGTGGCATGGACAGCTGAGATGGGACAGGTGGGTCCGCTGGGACCGGCCTTCCCATACGAACTATGTTTTGTATAGTTTAATAAAGATATGGGTTAGTAAGAGTCAACGGCATTCACAATTAGTTATAACAGCATGCAGAAGTATTCCCATTAAACCAACACACCTGATTTTCAACAGTTGAAAAGCAAGCATAACACATGCATATATAAAACATTAATGGACATTGCAACAGCATGCAGGTTGAATTGATGGCAACAGGCCACCAATATTGTGGTATTTTAACAGGGCACGTGCATAGAAATAAATGCAAATATTTATAAACCAATAGGACATATGTCCCAACAAATGTTTTGAGATTAGACATACCAATGGAGGTGTGGAATTGCATTTTTTTATGCACATACAGTAGGGTGGGAAAAGATAGTTCAATTAACAACTTATATATCTTTCTAGTTTTCACTACATTCCTATTAACTGCAGTTATATGTCTCTTACATGTATTATTACACTACCCAATGTCCTTATATTGTGCAATTGGATTTTACTAGATCATTATATACATGAACTGTACCTTACATACAAACTGTCCAAGTTGCAGGTGTTACTGCAACATACTGCAACATACTTTGAGAGTTGCACACACACACTACTGCTAAGATGGTACACTGACAGATCTACTTTCATATAATTATCTAGATATGTTCAGGTGAAAGTATCAGTTATATGTTAACAGCTCCCTACATTTCTGGGGAACATAATACCCAGCTACTCATGTGCCAGATTAACCTGTACATGCTGGACATGAACCAACATTTGAGGGCTGCACATATGCATACAAGATACTGGCACTCACTTCATCCACGTTATATGGGCCTACCCAAGTGTGGGTTGACACTGCTTAATACAACACTACTATTGGTAGAATGCAAAAGTACAACAACATATCAAAGAAAATGACACAGACACACTCCATGAATCATACATTTATTAAAGGATTATTACACCTTTATTTATTGGGTTAAAAGACTTTTTGAAGGCTCTCTCATTTATTTTATATAACAGTACATGCAGAATAATTACTAACCTGCCTCATGACACAGCCTTTGAAGTCTATCTTCATGGGCTTGCTGGTTTATAGCCCGGATACCTGCAGCTGTGAAGTAAATGCAATGATGCAGTTATATTGAGACATACCTATCCATAGTATAGACAAGCATAGCAATTCTTAACTACTTAATACAATGGCTACTTACTCATTACTGGGGCATTAGGCATCGTATGGGATTCCTGGATCCACTGGTCCAATTTATCCTCACTACGTCACTTCAGGTCAGAATAATGGTGCCTGACCTGCTCACCAGTCCGAGGACCACCAGTGGCACTGGTGAGATCATGGGCAAGACTGTTCCAAGCCTCTGTTTTATATTGGGTAACCTGGTACTGGCCCCACAGGACTCTTTCCTCATGATTGTGGACATGGAGCCAAACCATTACTTTGGACTCCTGGATGCCCCAGCGTTGTGCTCTAAATCAAGTGCCTTCTCCAACACCAGCCATGCTGACTGCAGAAGGAAGCTATAACCAGTTAATAGCAAGTATTCCCACCTGTGGAGCTTAAATATGCCTCATTTCTCGCACTTATTTGTGATTGGCCAGTTTTGGAAAAACTCAGCTGTCGGCACACCTGCTTAGCTGATGTTGGCAATGTTTAAAATTCCTTTGATAGATATGTGTCTGCTGAAAGTGTATGTTTGTGAAATGCTGTCATGGCTTAGTGGTTAAGTACTGTGACTATAGTGCACAGTATCCTGAATTCGAGCCCTGTCACTGCTTTTTATTTTCCTGCTGGCCAAAACTGACTGGTTAAGGTACAGTAAAGGAGGTGTGAGCATGTTTAACCAACTTTGCTGAATTTTGTCTGACTTTGCCCAACGTTGCTTAATGTTGCCCGACGTTGCTCAATGTTGTGCTGGTTAGCATGGTACACAAGAACACGCAAATATGTTGTGGTTGTGCTGGTTAGTGCGGTGCACAGCTACGCGCAATTGTATTTAAATATGCTCAATAATGGTAAAATGTGCTTAGCAGTGCTTTATATTGCTTAAAATAGGGTACTCATGCTTCAGAATCCATAACCATTTCACCTTCATATATATATATATATATATATATATATATATATATATATATATATATATATATATATATATATATATATATATATATATATATAGATATATATATATATAATTTGTTCACTACTACATTTAACATTTCAATGCTTTTTACAAAACTTATACATAATAAATGTCAGGAAATATTTTTCTATATAGAGTTCCCACAGAAAATGGAACATGCAGTAGTGGGACTCGAACTGGGAATGCCTCCTCTTTGTGCGAAGGCTCTAATCACTATGCTATTGCTATTTTGCTTAATTTGCATATATTTTTCTTATTATCCTCTTCTGGTGTCTAAGCTGCTAACTATAGCTAAGCAATGGGCAAACCCACGCAAATCCATGCAAATACAGGCAGCTATATCGGAAGAAAAAAAATATTTAATTCTTTTTATTTTTAATTTTTTCAGTTATATAACATATGGGGGAGTGTTGTATTACATTGTACACATGTGAGCGGACTCGCTCATGTAACTCGAAATTGTGGCATTTCTTCATTGCAGGGGTGTGGATTTTCAGACTGCTCGGCAGTCTGACACGCCCCCTACACTCATCCACGCTCCGTGTAAGCTTTAGAGTTGAGGCAGCGCTCCCTCATTAATATGCATGGCATGCTGCCATCATACTCTTACACTGGTGCTTTTGTGTAAGACTAATCTAGTCTTACAAGGAAGATAAGTAAATCCGGGGGATTGAGTTTAATAACATGACCGAGAAAGGATGACTGGAACACTCACAACAGGAACAGGTCAGTTGTAGCTCCAAAAGGTTAAAACTTTTTCCTTTTCCTTTTCTTCTAACCTTAAATTATAAATGTTTCTTCTCAGCTTCTCCACACAGATCACCTAGCCTTAATCTCTTTGCAGTCAGAGATGACAACAAAAAAGAAAACATTCCTAACTAACCCCAAATACATGTCTAAAACTCCAAGATAAAAACAACTTTAAAATTTAACACATAAAGCAAAACAAATTTCAAAAAAAAAAAAAAATGCAAAATTATAAACCTTAAATTTAGAATACCAAGGTAATCTCATAACTGCAGCAGGTCAATCGCAACTCCAGAAGACTAAAACCATTTTGTTTTCTGCTACCCATAAATAATAAATGCTGTTTCTCAGCTCCTACCACAAACTTATCTTTAATCTATATTTCTGCAGTTAGAGCAATGAACAAAAAAAAATATTTCCTAACCTAGCCTAGATACTAATTTTTAAAACTCCAAGATAAAAAAAAATTGAAATAGAACACATTAATCAAAATAAATTGCAATAAATAAGATTATGGACACCGAAAACAAAAATGCAAAATTGTGCACACGTTTACCTCCAAAGTAGTCTCACAGCAACAGCAAGTCAGTGACAGCGTTTTTGGATTCAAGGTGTGTATTACCTTGATGATTCTATGCCCTCAAGTAACCAACCTTTATCCACAAATTCTGATTAAAAAAAAAAATTGAGGTAAAATTTGAATGCATGTTTTTTTTTTTTCCTTTGGGATAAATGTATCTCAACATCTCCATTTAGGGAGTCTCAATGGCCAACCCCAGCTTTAATTAGACAATTAGCACTAATATCTTCATACAGCAACCAGTGTGCACTGTTGAAAAATGTGTCTCATCTCTGCAGGTGATCACAAAAGTGCCACCCCCCCCAAAAAAAAAATACTTTTTTAATCAAACTCCACATATCGTCTTATATTTTTGCTATTCTGGTAATTGTCATGTCTGTATATTTGTTTTCACTATTTAATCATTAACTATCTCTCTCAGACTAAGTTAAATGTCTAAGAAAATATATCATTTAATATACCAAATAACTGACAATTCAAGTGTAGTCAAGAAGTCATTTAGGGTAAATGATGTTTCTTTCTGTTACAGTACTAGTAAATATAGTTTGCACTGAGTTAATTTCAAATATTAATGATTGTATTTTATGCAGCATAAGCAAAATTAGCTAGGTTTTTAATTATCATTCTAAAAAATGAACACTTTAATGTATTAAGCTTGTATAACTTTTTTATATAATAATTATGTAACTGGCAAAACTATAACATATTCTATTGCAATATCATTAATTTAATCCAATATGTGTATTTTCTGTAAGCATTTAATTCCTGACATAACAGTTATGATTTTTTGTTAGTAGGATAGTAACAATGTAGTATAACATGGGAAAAAATGTCATTGTACATGTAGAATTATTTCACAACACATGCACATTATGACATTTCTGTGCAATCAATGCCAGTTCTCAATTGACTTTAGCAGCAAAATGTTTATAATAGGTGCTTATATAAAAAATGAAGTATGACCTCTTCTGTACTCTATGCAAAAGATTAAGTAAAATTCTTTAAAAGCATAGACCAACCTTTGAGATACTATGTATCAAAGCTTCCAATCAAAAGTGGCTGATAAAAGAAATGAGGGACTTAATCCCATTCCCCGGTACAGGAAACTATACTCTTTACTTGTCACTTCTTAATTATTCTGTAGCTGACAATATGACATTAGTAATAGAAGTAACATTGCTATTACTTGTAGCAAGAGAGTGTGGCATGCTTCCTCCTTAGCAGGTGTATGACACTTATTTGCAACCTATAAATTAGACTAATATCTGATATATTCCTTCACTTTCTCTACTGCAAAGTATGGACTGCAGATTAAAGAAAGGTCATGGTGCAAGCATGGCACTTCCTGTCCTCTGGAAACTTCTTAAACTATTCGAAAGAGTTTGTGGGTTAGTCATCAATAGATCACACCTATAGTGCTTTCTTTTCTGAGAAGCCTGGAATTCAATGTATTGTGAGCAAGGGAGCAGGTGACTTGCTTCCTCATAATGACTGTTTCATGGATGTTACACTTTTACTAGCACCTGGGAATGAAAGCAGACTATAATCGTTTGGTATGGTCTTTAAAAGCATATGTTTCTGAGGGGTCTATATTATATCCTTGAAGAGGCTTTCCATTGAACGCCTCTTCATTGACCCTTAAAACATGAACTGTCATAACAGCAAATGGCCACATCATTAATTTCTTCCCCTGGGAAAGAAATCACTTGCCCTAAAAACAAAAACACATCACTACAAACATTACAAATGTGGTCATTCGCTGGTATGACAGTTTGCGTTTTAAGGGTTGATGAAGAGGCATTCGATGGAACGCCTCTTTGAGGACATAATATAGACCCGTTTCTGAGTACAGGCCTCATGTCATATTTACCAGCTATGGTTGCCTAACAAAAAGTTTGTAGAATATTGCTCCCTACAACCTAAGTAGTTTTAAAACCAATGCGTCATCTTTAAAAATTAATAAAATTATGTTGCTTCTACTACTCATCAGTTACGTTTTTTTTCTGTCTGCAAATAGATATACAGAGACAGAAATCATTGAGACTTAATGTGTTCTGTTTATATTTTCATGTTATCATCTGTAACACAGAGGGTTATGATTGGGTCTGTGATTGTAGACATATTATTATGTGTTCAAGATGTGGATGCCAAGAAATTCACCACAGGAGCTGATCATAACTTTTTGTAGTACATGGAGTTTTGTCACCTCCATGTACTACCAATTAGAAAAGAAAAAAAGCAAAGTGTTTAACCAGCTGTGAAAGCCGATAAAGCACTTAGCAAGTGCTGTAGCATAGACTGCATATAAATATAATTGGAGGGAAATGTCAGGTTCAGTTTTAAATATCCCTCTAATTTACTTACTTATAGATTGACATCTGTAAAGTTCAGAGGGCAGACTATGAATAAAGATATTGAGGGATAGTTTAGAGTGAAAGAAATTCCGTTCAGTGATACCCAACTGTAACAATGCATAGGGGATGTGTAACAATTGTTGCACACCTCTGAAAGTGCTGCAAACGACTAGGTATCTCACTGCAGAAGTGCATTAAAGGTTTGTCTTTTCTTCCAGTTTTGGACCATAATCACAGTGCTACTACAAAGTATTTGCATTGCCACAGACAGGAAATTATCAAATTATATTCTGCAAGGTGCACATGTTAGCTAATGCTTAGTCTATGACCTCATTCCAAAAGACTTGCTCTCAGTGTAAGTGATTTACTTTAGTGTAAAGCCCATCTATAAACAGGCTTAATACAGGGACAAGATTCCAAAGATCTGGTCTCGGTATAAGTAGTCATTTACATTGACAGCAATTCTTCTGGAATTAGGTCCTAAGAGTTCTTTTCAGTTGAATGTGTCTGTATTGATGACTGACAATCAAATCTTGTTCATCTCTCTGCCAAATATTTCAGGGGCATAGGCTGACAAGGAAAAGAAAGACTTCTGCCCCTACTGCTTTGATACAAAAATCTAGATATTCTTCCGCTAAAGCAAAAAACATGTTATTGTGTATATATATATATATATATATATATATATATATATATATATATATATATATATATATATATGTATATATATATATATATATATATATATATATAAATACATTTATATATACAAATAGTGATTTTGGTCCATGAGACTTGAACAGATTAAAAACTACTCGCACATAATTGGTGGAATCTAGCTCTACATTTTTTTATCATGATTATCAGTTTATAGTGCATTCAAGGGCATACAACAAAACTAAATCATTACATTTTGTTTTTTTGGCATCTAGAACCTCGGGCATGATATTTCCTGTAGATATTTTTTTTCCTAGGGAGTTAGCTGGTACATGATTTTCTTTTAAAGATATATTTCCTGTTTGTTTCATGAGTAGTAACCAGAAAAAATGTGTTTAGTAGGAATGCTACACAGAGTAACCATCTGTCATTTACCAATTTTTTTTTTTTTTTGTGCAAAATGGGATTCATCTAATCCTTTATGGTAAACCTAGATTTGCTGCAGCTTTGATTACAATGATATATATATATATATATATATATATATATATATATATATATATATATATATAGTTGAACAGACATGAACGTGCATTACTCTCAGGATTATCTAGATGCATCTGTAAAGCAACTTAAAAATAATTTGTGGCCCCTGGCGAAGAACAGTGCCATTTTAGATCCTACTGATACAGATCATGAAACAAGTTTAAAGTAAAACTAAATAAACAATGTTTGGGGATTTGTCTCTTGATAAGCATATTTTTTTTTCAGCAGGAAAAATAGGTGCCCATAGATACCTTATATATTTCAAGTGTATATATACTGGCAAACTAGTAAAAAGACATGCAGTCAGTAATATGCATTTTGCATTAATACAATAAATGGAAAGGCTCCAATAAAAACAAATTAGATGTTTTAACTAGCAGCAGGATTGTGAATAGCTTCATTTAACACAGCGAGATACACATCCAGCTGACATCCATTACCTTAAACAATAATTTGTATTAAGGGTCCGTTCAATGCATTCATCACAGTACTGAATTCTGTATAAGGATTTGACTTGTACAGCCTTGTGAATATTTTCACCCTGAGGTAGAAAAGAACTCAAATAATATTGCATCAGTCTTTTGAATGCACTTAGCTTTGGGAACATTAAATGCTGGACACATAAATCATTAGATGAAAGCCTTTTTAAAGGTCATGGTGAAAGAATCTTGGTTTTCAACTTGGGCTGCTTAAAGAGTTTACAGTAAAATGTTTTGTTCAAAGGTGTTTGCCTATAAATATTAAAAAGCAAAAAAAAAAATCCTACAGCAATTTTATATAGAAAACATTGTTCTGAAATATCAGAGTTAAGAGCAGTTTCTTTATAACTCTTTCTAGTATATGCCAGATTCCTTTTGGTCAGTGCAGAAAGTATGAAATACTTGGGACGGCCATCTAAACTGTATATATAACATTCAAATGAGATGTATGACTTGCACGAATAATGTAAAATATGTCATCATTTTTTTTCATGTGCTGTTGCCTATAGATGACATATATGAAAGACTAATTTAGAATTTAAAACATGAAACATTTAAAAACAATGAACAAAAAAAATTAGCAAAACATTCTGCATTTATTATTCAGCTGGCAGCTAATAAAACATTTGGTTGTATGTCATTCTGTTTGTGTTAAAATTTATCACTGCAGTCATTTGGTTAACATTTTATAATTAAAGTCAAATTTTTCCAGCAGGCTAGCCCATTAATTCTTTACTTTAGTGAATGAATTTAATGGTAAATACAACAGAAACTCTCCATAGCCAATGTTTATTTTCTTTTTTTCTTTTACTTTTTATTAGCGGGTTAGTCCCTTTAGGCATGCCTGTTTTCCCCATGGTATCCATACTAAGCTGTCCAGATTCTGGTTGGGGACGATGACTTTCCATTTATTTGTATTACAAAAATAAGAAGTGGACATGAGCATAGAAAGCAACTGTTGTTAAGTGTAAGCATGGAGATGTTAGAGGTTATCTGGAAGCTTCAGTAACAGATGTATCATGGACGAGTTTGTCTGCAGTAAAGAAGTCTGAGGATGTAGTGAATTGGGCTATATTGGATGTATAAAAAATTGTTGGAGAATCTGTGGGACAATTTTTTAAGCCAGAAGAGTCAGTTTAAGCAGCTGGCTTGAGGAAGATGCATGTAAGGTCAAGATATAATGTCTCACTGCATGCAGAACAATGGAGCACAAAGTAGTAAAGTCCCAACAACTAGTGAGAATCACACTCTGATTTTATTCTTCCAGATATTATTCTTTTTCTGAAGAAGCCAAATTGTTGGTGAAAGCGCTAAGTCATTGGTTGTTTTTGTATCTGGAAGAATAAAAGTCAGAGTGTGATTCTCACTTGTTGTTGGGACTTTACTACTTTGTGTTCCTAGTGTGACCCTAGTTGGGTTGTTTTTGTTATGCAGAACAATGGAGACTATTTGTAGCCATGAGGTACTGTCAAAGTGTGTATACAGAATGATGGAGACTGTGGAATCATAAGATACTGATACAGTGCATGCAGAACAGTGGAGACTTTTTGGGGTCATGAGGCACTATCAAACTGTATGCAGAACAATGGAGACTGTGAGGTCATGAGGCACTCTCACAATGTATGCAGACGAATGGAGACTGTGTGGGTCCATGACATACTGACACAACGTATGCAGAACAATGGAGACTGGGAGTTCCTGAGGTACTGTCACAATATATGCATAAGAGTGGAGACTGTGACGTCATGAGTTACTGTCACAATGTATGCAGAAGAGTGGAGACTATGTGGGTCCATGACAAACTGACACAATGTATGCAGAGGAGAGGAGATTGTGTGGGGTCATGAGATACTGTCACAGTGTATGCAGAACAATGGAGACTGTGGAATCATGAGATACTGATACAGTGTAAGTAGAAGAGAAGTGAACATGTGAGGTCATAAGATACTGACACAGTGCAGGCAGAACAATGGAGACTATTTGTGGTCATGGGGTTCTGTCAGACTGTATTCAGAAAAATGGAGACTGTGAGGTCACGAGGCACTGTCACAATGTATGCACAGGAAAGCAGACTGCATGGAATCATGAAATACTGACACAATGTATGCAGAAGAGAGGAGACTGCATGGGATCATGAAATACTAACACAATGTATGCAGAGGAGAGGAGACTCTATGTGGTCATAAGATACTGACCTCACTGCATGCAAAAGGAGACTATGCATTGTCATGAAATACTGACACAGTGTATGCAGAGCAGAGGAGACTCTATGTGGTCATATGATACTGACCTCACTGCATGTAGAACAATGAAAACTATACAGTGTCATGAAATACTGACACAATGTATGCAGAACAATGGACACTGTGGGATCAGGATATAGTGATACAGTGTATGTAAAAAAGAGGTGACTGTGTAAGGTCGTGAGATACTGACATACCGCATGCAGAATAATTGGAACTATTTGTAGCCATGAGGTAGTGTCAAAGTATGTATGCAGAACAATGGAGACTGTGTGGAGTCATGTTGTACTGTCAGACTCTATGCAGAACAATGGAGACTGTGAGGTCATGAGGCACCATCACAATGTATGCAGAAAAATGGAGATCGTGTGGGATCATGAGATATTAGCATATTATGTGGAGAAAGCTGAAGACTGTCTGAGAAGGGAGCTACAGTTTTCTGAGAATACAGGATAAGCATCAGAGCCACCAGGGCATACAGAGGAAGTGTAGAGGCAGATCATGTGAGGTATATTACTGGATGGTGTTTAATTTCTGAGTTTACAATTTTTCTGTTCTGAATATACAGGCATTAGATCAAACTACTGAAAAAGCAGTAAAAAATGTTTAATGTTTGAAGAATTTTTAGTAAAAATATAGGTTATGTGAAACCCAGCAATGAATAAAGTTTATGGTTCTTCTCATAATTAAGCCATTGAATCATGACATAACTATACAGTTTAGGAAGGAACTTGGGAATGATGAAGGTTCAGTGTTGTTTTCCTTAGATGAAACTGGGGTGGAATACTTACAAAGATATTTTCTGCGGGCCCATTGCATAGATTTTTATTTTCAGATAGACAGCTTCAAACATGTTAGGTCTTTTAAAATTAATTTTCTCTCTACATAATATCATCTGTTGTGGAGATTGCAGGGCACATCAGGAAGAACCATATTGCTCCCACAGGTGTTAAACATTTAATGGAAATGTGAGCAATATAATCTGTCTACCACATAGGGTTAGAACCCATCACAAATCGCACAGTAAGTCTGAAAATACAAAAGTTGCCTAGCTGTCTATTCGTGTGAACCAAATGAAATGTCCCAGGATAAATAATCCAGAAAATTATCTCTGAATACAACACAGCACATTGTAGAATTTTTCTAATTGTTTTTAAGTTTTTTCATGTTGCAGTATTTCAACACAGGATTTACTTTCATAGACCATGTAGATATATAATCCTAAATCTATCCCTGTAAAACCCAGGCAACATCCAAGAAAAATGCTAGAGTGAAGAAAAATAATGGAAACTTAGAGGAGAGACATCCATGACTTGCAGCACTGTAGGTGCAGTTGATGTATGAAGTGTTACCCTACGTGAGGACAAAGTCCCAGACCTCAAGCATCACTTGCCAGAGGATCAGTACCCCAAGGGCTTGATAGGTTCCTTAAAAAATCCTTGTCTATGAGTAGTATAAGCTGTAGCATCTACTTGCCACAAATGTACCAAGTAGTTTGATACAGTTTTAACTGAAGTTTTATTATTTTTTAATAACATAAGAGCTTTAGCGCTCCACATTTGGGGGTAATTTCTCTACTCTTTAAGTTGGTGTAACCATAGAGTTCATATATATTCATGTTTGGGGGGTCAAAACAATACTTAAAATGTTTTTCAGTAGATGCTTTACATGGATTAGAGTTCAGAGATTCTACTCATCAGGGGTTTCAGCTCTGAAAACTCATGATGGAAGCAGTGTGCATGGTACGGCATAGACAAAGGAAGAACTTGTTGGAACTCAATTTACTGTCATTAGTTACAATATGTATTTGAGGTAATTTCCTTAATTTATTGCCTGAAGTAGAATTTTTTCAGTACTATGGTATAACATTTGCCTATCCCTTCTTGTAAGATAAAACACACTCAGGGACAGGTAGTTTTTCCTCCAGTGTGTGTGCAAATACAAGATTTCAGGGACTTATTTCCCCATATCATTCTTTTTAAAAGATGTAGAGGAGTAAACCATATTCTGATGTTATGTGGAATAAGGTTGTCAATGTAAGGCATAGGTTATGTCTCTGCTTATATAATTTATTCCCATTTTGCTTCTAGGGAGATAATAGCTGAGACTGAGGCAGGAGCCACCACTGCTAGTCCAAAGAATGTATGCTACTTCTCTATAGTTTTGCACTAGCAATAATGAGTAATATTTTGCACAGAGTAGGTACCCTGCAGTATATATCTTATGACAGAAAGGTACTATATACGTGTACTGATTGTATTTTTCAGTCAAAATATTTCAGGTTTACATGTTTCAGTCTGTTTTTTGTTTCAGATCATTGATTAAAGAAACAGTGTTATTGTGTCTTGGAAGAAATGCTTGGGACGATACAACGAGAATTACCTGGGAGATACTTAAAAGCTTGCTTCCCCTGTAAACAGAACCTATTTCTACGGTAGGCTTCTTTTCCTCTGCAGGACAGTAGGGTATTATTTTTTAAGAAATATTTTTATATATTCAAGATTAATTCTGATACATATTTGTCATATTTTGAGTCACAGAGCTATCAAGGGAATTATAAGTGGACAACCTCCTTCTATTCTCATTTGCACACTTCCTGGAAAAATTCAGGTTAAACAAAGTGTTGAAAGCTACCCTTAAGTATAACATGAATGCATTGATAAAGTAAGGAAATATTGGAAGAGGAGGAAGCTTAGCAGACACCTGTGCATTCCTTGCATGAAAAAAAGATGACTAGTGGGTTTTGGTGTGTCGCATTGCAATTTAATAGAGGTAGATTTCTATCCAAACCTGAAAATCTCACTAGGATTCATAGAGCGTATCTGGAAGAGAAAAACAGAACACATTTCTGACAGTTTTAAAGTGCATTTTACTCCATTACCTATAAAGCCATGGCTTGATAGCAAGTGGATTGCATTCCTAGATCCTCAGCACACATTAGCTTTAGTACAGGCTAACTTCTGGTTATTCATAATGTTTTATGTTTTTTGCATCAGTATGAGGAGTATTTTGTCTTGGTCTGAGGGAAAATGGTTCTTTGATTTGCATACTCAAATGTCAAGGAATAAAGCAAGGATGGCCAATCATATTTTTGTGTATTGTGGTGTACACGGTTTCCTTATTGCAATATATTAAAAATGCCAGATCACTGACTTAGCTTTTCAGACCCTGGACATGAGTTGCCCTCAGATGTTCAGCAATATAAATTATTTATTAGCTCTTGCTCCCACCACATTAAGGATGGCGAGAATACTTTCTGAGATACTCCATATGTTTTAGGTGCTGAGTTTAAGGATTGTATTCAAAATCTGGGGCTTCATATATTCATAGCTGTGATCTGGGAAGATCAAAGCTATGAGGTTATGTAATTCCTGGACTATCAGGATGTCAATGTAAATGCAGAGAACTTTTTTCTGAACATGCTCCCCCATCGGAAATGTGTATCATGATTTATGCTTAACCAATAGGGGAACATCTGCTACGCTATTAAGGGGGTTTACCCATACGTACATGAGTTCAAGTCATAGACATTAATCTATAATTAACTTATTTGGATACAAAGTGCATAAATTGCCCTAAAGTTATACCAGAAAGCAACCATTTTTCAGTCAAGTACAGAGATGCAGTGGGAGCTAATATGGTGCTTCAGCATATGCGGATATTTTCTCTGGAGGAATCTCTTGGGTAAATGTTTTATTTTGATGCATTTGCATACCTGGACATTTTATTGAAGGGGTCACTTGGGTGAATGTTTTATTTCAGTGCTTGTGCATACCTGGAGATACTGCTGAAGGGGTCAGTTGCATGAAATATTTATTTTACTGCTTGTACACACTAGGGCATGATACTGAATGGGTCGCTTGGGTGAAATATTCATTTTACTGCTTGTACACACTAGGGCATGATACTGAATGGGTCGCTTGGGTGAAATGTTTATTTTACTGCTTGTACACACTAGGGCATGATACTGAATGGGTCGCTTGGGTGAAATGTTTATTTTACTGCTTGTACACACTAGGGCATGATACTGAATGGGTCGCTTGGGTGAAATGTTTATTTTACTGCTTGTGCATACCAAGGCATGTTACTGAAGGTGTTGCTTTGGTGAAACTTTTATTTTTAGTAGTTGTGCATACAAGAGCATGTTACTGAAGGGGTCGCTTAGGTGAAATGTGTATTTCAGTGTTTGTGCATACCTGGATATATTACTGAAGGGGTCACTTGTGTGAAATCCATATTTCAGTGCTTGTGCATATGTGGACATATTGCTGAAGGGGTCTCTTGGGGTAAAGTAATGTCTTTGGGCTTTTCCCAGTTAGGGGTCGCCACAGCAGAACTCCGGTCCTCTAATGATTGGCAATGGATTTTTACGGTGCTGAGTTGCCAGCCCGATGCCCAACCTTCAAAGAAGGCACACCCATTCATGCATGCACCTACCTGCATGACTTTAAATGCCACTTGACCATGGGGAGGACATGCAGACTCCACACAGAAGGTGCTCCAGCCGAGAACTGAACGGGAGAACCTCTTGCTGTGAGGTGACAATGTTAACCGCTGCACCACCAAAATACTTTATTTTAGTGCTTGTATTTACTGGGGCATGTTACTGAAGGGGTTGCTTGGGTGAAATGTGTATTTCAGTGCTTGTGCATACCTGGACATATTTGTGAAGGGGTCGCTTTGGTGAAATGTTTTACTTTAAGGCTTGTGCATCCCAAGGCATGTTACTGAAGGAGTTGCTTGGATGAATGTTTCATTTTGTTGCTTGTGCATAATAGGAAATGCTACTGAAGGGGGTTTCTTGTAGAAATAATTAATTTCTTTGTCAGGGATGTGCTTGTGCATACTTGGGCAAATAAGTTCTTGGATTGCAACTCCAATATCAATGGGAAAACACCATATTTAAGAATGGATGTGTGCATCACAAGGATGTTGGAATATCAGTTGAAAAACCACCTCATTAGCATACTACACTTTAGAGCACTTGTCATTTACATCTCATTATTTTTTAGCAATTGTGCATTGGAGTAAATGACCTCTATAAACTGTGTTTTCTACACTCACTTGTAAATATCAGGAATATCCCTATTGTGTTTGTGTAAATGACTATAAAAACCACCCTTAGTATTAATGCATTTAACTCATAGAGGTCTCAAATGAATTCAAATATAGATGTTATATAAGGAATTTCTTCTCACAAACCCCCCCCCCCCCTGCTAATTGCAGTAAGGTATCACACAAGGGAAGGGTATTAGAGTTACTATAATGGTGAAGGTGTTTAACTCATAGATTCAAGGTACAGTGTTTGATTCACACCTTTGGGAGGAAAATTGGCTAGACTTAGAATGGCCCTGTAAGGCAGCTAGCCCAGTAATTAGCTATGAACTATGAAGTATGAGCTATGAGCTATTGCTGTTTGATGCAAATAGCTTGCAATGACTTACCTGAAAAGTTTATGGTAGCAATATACTTTTTGTCAGTGTTTTTGCTATATTGGGAAAGTACACACCGCAAGTTATAACAAATATGTTGTGCAATGACTTACCTGAAAAGTTTATGGTAGCAATATACTTTTTGTCAGTGTTTTTGCTATATTGGGAAAGTACACACCGCAAGTTATAATGAATATGTTGTGTCATCCTTAAATTCTGGGAGATAACTGCCTCAGATCACTAATTCTGGGAAGTAACTGCCTCATATCACTAGCTAGTGGTATCACATACCTCCCTGTATTAGAAGGAAGAAAGGTTATAATGAAATGCAGTTTCACAAGAAGAGGACCTTGTTGCAGAGGTCTTGCAGATTCAGGGTCAGGGATGGATATTGTGAACACAGGCTGTGATAGGAAAGAAAAGTGAATAACTCTACAATACTGTAATATTGTATGGCAGCAATAAAGTTAATATTTATCACTAGAGGTGGATGTTGGGCCACAGTAAGTTAGAGAAAGAAATATGGAATATTATAAGAGAGCAGAGGTAATAAGACAGTTTATGAATGTGAGGTAAAAATTTGTTTTGCAGGTGGTATACTAATAGAGAACCACATTAATGCAGTGAATAGAGCTGTTCAGAGTAAATTATTTGATGAGAACATTACACTGATAAGCACAGTATAAAACTATCATTTAGTAAGCATTCATTAAATTAACCAGTTTTTCAAAGGTGTGGTGCATATACCAACATTCCAGCACCTAAAATGACATAAACAATTGTTAAAGGGCACAGGCTCAACATACATAAAGCTTGTCTGACTAGAGTAAAAGCAGTACAAGTACAGTACAATACCAAGATCTTTTCATTGTTCTATATAGTCTTAGAACAAAAAAATCAGGCCTTTTGGCAAAACTGCAGTTTTTAGGTCAGGGATGGAAGTAGTGACCACTGAGATTTGCACAATGACACAGTCCTCAATGAAAACTTTCACACGGGTTGGTTTTGTGGCACAGCTTTGGCTGTTTCAGGGTCAGGAATGGATGTAGTGACCATAGACTTTTGGACAATGACAATATCCTCAATGAAAACTTTCACAGAGGTGGCCCACCTTGTGGTAAAACTTCTGCAGTTCTGGGGCCAAAGATGGATGACATGACCTGAGGTTCTGACTGTGAAAGAAGATGGTGACTGAGTGGATCCACAGGATGATATTTTCAGGGCCAACTATCACTACTGTTACCTTGTAAACTGATGAGGAAATAGATGATTTGTTTTACTCTCTTGCCAGAGTTAGGGTTGTCAGGTTTAGAGCTCACTTAAGTTTCACAGGATATTTTACATCCTGCTGGACTCATATCCACTTAAGCAGACTGGAGCTCAGTTTAATGTCTTACTTGAAGAATAGCTTCTCAGGAGTGTGGTAATTGCCTTACACTGTATAACAGTGGCATTTCTCAATCATATGTCCAATCAAGTGATATGGAAGTAGAACCCACAACATCTTAAACCTCTTGATATCAGAGATAAGTATGCTGCTTGCTGAGCACTTCATGATAGCAGGTCACATAAATCAATGCAAAGCAAAGGTGAAGGCAGAGAACTGATACTATGATCTAGACACAAAACATCTTAAGAAATGCTTGAATTCTGGATGGTATGAATGTGATGGCAATAATCTTTTAAATCTAATGTTACCAGAAACCTTAAATGAGGAATAAGGTATCAGATATTGAAGTGATATCATTATGAAACGGGGCGCTATCACAAACAGGTTTAGGAAAGAAAGACCCACAACTGGTCTCTAAGCATTTTCTTTCTTTGGCACTAAAAACATTCTTTAATAAAGCTGCCCTCCCATCAAGTAAGGGGGAATGTGTTCTATCACTGTCACAGACAACATGTGCTGAAGAACAACTGAAAACAAAAGAGTGTGGTCTAGAGAATGAGGAATTATCTCTGCAAAGGAAGAATTTCTTCGCATTGTCATCTGTAACCTTGATGAATAATCTTCAGATCTCAATTGCCTGAAATTATCTATTGTGAAAGAGAAAAGTGGAGTGTCAGACATTTTGAAGAAAAAAAGAGGCTGCCAGAATGTGGTAGGAGTTTCTTAAATAGTCATTCTGACTTATTGGACTGTCCTTCATTTTTGAGAGTTTCCAGAATTCTTCTTGGACCCCCCTTTGCTATTTCTTCATAAATGTCTATTTGCCTGCATTTTTTGAGGCTGTCTATTTTGTTTTTTAGCAAAACTCGATGAGGAGTTAGAGAATCACTTGAAAAATCAGGAAAACAAGGGCTGAAAAATCATACAGTGACTGTATCAGTGTACCCCTTTCATCATACTTTCTGATCACCTCTGCAGAAGAGATGCCAAAAACAAAATCTCTGTTCTAAGGAGAATTTAAAATTTTATTTTTAACATCATCTGGGAGAGTCAGAGAAGGCAGCTATGCAGACCTTCTCAAAACAGTACCAGTGACCTTAGTCCTTGAAGAACTATCAACAGACTCATATGCACACTGTACAGAATGAGAAGTGACTTGAACAGTAGAAGAAATCAAATTATTTAAAACAGATTTTGCCTCTCAAGAAAAAACTGCAGACAAAACATTCCTTATACATTCACACAGGCAGAGCAACCCTTAGCATATGAGCCTAACAATTCAAGTTTCTGAAAATCAAAGTTGCAGAAACATACACTTTTTTCCCATACTTATCAACGCTCATCCTTATCAGAAATAGTAGGATTGGAATTAACTAAGTGTTTAACAGGAGAAGAATTAATGAAAGCTATAGCTGCTGAATTAGATTTGGGAATAATATATAAAAATGTAAAAGACTGATGAACTTTATACATCCTATTTGCCTTTTTTAAGGTTAATTGTCTGAAAGTCAGGAAAACCGCAGGCAATAACAACACACTTCCTCCAAAGTTGAGGGTGGGTGTGTTTGGCATAATGGTTAAAGTCTTCACCTCATAGATACAAAGTACAGTGTTTGATTTGAACCCTTGGGTTATTTGCTAGGCTCAAAATAATCCTTAAGGGCAGTTAGCATAGTATTCACCTATAAACCTATGATAGAACTGGAGGGGTTGGTGCAGGTTCTGGATATTCCTTCTGTAACAACTCATAGTATTTTCTGAGGGACTGAGAAACATGAGTGTTCTCCTACTGAAAACACTGCTGCATTCTAGAAACAGCCTAAGAGAAAGAAAACCCTCCCCCCAAGAGGAAGAGTCGGAAACTGACCTCTCCACTGAGTCTGAAACAGAAATCTGAGGAGAAAACACTGTATCTGTCCCGTCGTCCTCCTGTCCAGATTCAAAATCTTGAATCTCTTCAGAAAAGGAGGCATCACTCTTTCTTTTACCAGAAACTGCTTTATAAAAAGGATCAATAACCTAAACTAAACCATGAGCCAGATGCAGCAAACTACTCCCCTCTAAGGATATTTGAGGAGGAGTAGATACATGTTTAATTTTCTTTTTGATTTTGACAGGAAAAATGGGACCAACATAATTATTAATGGCAGCTGCAGCTTCCTCAGGGATGGGCACAAGATGCTGATAAAACAGGGAAGCCTTCCCTGTCTCCACTCCCAGGACTGAAAAGAGTGGCTCTCCTTTGTCCAGTGAGGGGACCCCCAACAGCTACAGATGATGTGGCTAACCCCCAGACCACAGTGGTTGTAGGTGCTACACCAGAGGGATCTGGGTTAAAAGATGAGTGGTCTGAGGTACCACTAATGGCCACAGCACAGTCACCCACCTACAGCTTAGGCAAATTGCTAGCCTGATGTCATGGCAAAGGCTGTTTGCTGAACTTCTTCTTTTTGTGGCTGGTAGAAAGACTGACCATGGGACTGGTATTGTTTTACATGGTCAATTTGAAAATGTTGTTTCTTTCTTGTAGAGAACAAGCAGATACTAATGGTAAACCCTACCAACTGACAATCATTATTTTTTTTACAGAAAAATGCAGTAAATAACATTTTAAATCACTATGCCAGCCCCACAAGAGTACAATAAACACTCTTTTTCCATAGAAAAATGTTTTCAGTTTACACCACTTTTGAACTGACAGAAAAAAAAATGATTGCTCTGACAGTGGGACCAGGAGATTGTTCAATGATGAAGCCAAAAGTTCATAGGTTCATAGGTAGGTACTAGGCTATCGGCCCTAGGGCCTATACAAGCCTAGCCAAAAAGGTACCCTGGCTTTCACCACCCAAGAAAATTATTTTCCTGTGCCCCTGTCGAGCAGAGCCACAGAAGTGATCCCCGGGGTGAATTTCCTATTTCCCATCCAATCATCAAGATTTTTCTTCAAGAGTGCTAATGAGGAGCTTTGTTTGATATAGATAGGTAGTTTGTTCCAGAGTATGGGAAGTCTCTGGGACAGAAATCTATCCCTCCAGCATGTTCTGTTTATTGTGGTGACAAGGTTTAGGTGCCTAGAGCATGTAGCTTGGAGGGATTAGAATTTCCTTAAGTAGAGCATGTCCAACAGCTCTGGGTTGACATAGCTTTGTATGTTAGGCAGAGATCGCCTCTGAGGAGGCGATATGTGACTGGGTAAAGCTGGAGTGTTTTGAGACAGTCTGCGTAAGGCATCTGTTTGAAGCTGGTAATCCTCTTTGTGAGGTATTTCTGGGGCCTTTCCAGTTGTTGTAGATGTCTTGTGATGTACATACCAAAAGGAGCATTGTACTCTATAATGGGTCTAATGAGTGATGAGAAGAGGGGAACAATGACCTCCTTTTTCCTGGATGACAAACCTTTTGTGATGAGGTGTGCCATGTAGAAGGATTTCCTGACTACTGTGGCAATGTGATTATCAAAGGAAAGACTACTGTCCACCTGTGTCCCAAGGTCTCTCATCACACTTTTGGTGTTAAGTAGACTACCACCTATGTGGTAGATCATGGGTACAGAGGTTTTACCAACGGGGATGACAATACACTTTTTGGCATTGAGCTTAAGGCCATGGCTTTGACACCAACATATGTCTCAGTGAGGCCCTTTTGTAGGATGTCCACATCATTAGGAGTTTCAACTATGGCTCCTAATTTGCAGTCATCTGCGAACTTTGTTAGCCAAAGACCTTCTGTGTTAGAAAAGTAGATACCAAACAGGTGTGGACCCAGAACTGAACCCTGTGGTACTCCACTTGTCACTGGTCTGAAGTCAGACTTGGAGTCTGCTACTTTCACAGTGTGGGTTCTGTCAGGTAGCCAGTTGGCAACTCATCTTGTGACATAGGGATTTATACCTAATTTAGTGAGTTTATCTATAATTCCAGAGTGGGGGATGGTATCAAAAGCCTTGACGAGATCTAGATAGGCTGTGTGAACCACCTTACCCTCATCTATGGCTTTGGTGACTGCCTCAAAGAAGTCTATCAGGTATAGGAGACATGATCTGCCTTTTACAAACCCAAACTGGGTGGAGTCCAGCGTTTGTGGATTACCAATGTCTTTGTTTATAAGTTCAATGATGATACATTGCATAGCCTTGCAGACCAGGCTTATCAGGCTAATGGGGCAGTAGTTTCCCAGGTCCATGGTGGCTCCCCCTTTGTGGAGTGGCATAACCATCGCTGTGTGCCAGTCAGTGGCCACATAGCCTGAGGTGAGGCTATGATTGAACATGGTGATTAAGTGGGGTGCCAGTTCATTCTGTAGTTCATGTAGAACGCAGCCTGGGATATTGTCAGGTCCCATGGATGCTGTGTTCTTGTCTTTGAAGAGTGTGGTTTTTACCTGTGCAGCCGTGATTACAGGAACATTTTTCTTGTATAGAGCTGGGACCTTTAGGGGTGAGAGGGGGGTAAAGTTAGCAGAGAACCTATCTGCCAGGATTTTGGCAATACCAGTTGGTGCTGTATATTTAGTGCCATTGTGCTGTAACTCAGAGCAGATCTGAGTGTTGCCATTGAGATTCTTGACATAGCTATAAAATGCTTTGTGGTTGTCTTTAGAATCAGTGGCAATTTCGTTTTCATAACTAGCTTTGGAGAATTTTATGAGGGATCTCAGCTTCTTACTGAGGCTGACCAGGGAGTTCCTCCAATCATGGGATTTTACTCCTTTCTGTAACAGTTTTTTTCTTCTGTTGTAGAGGTTTTCTTGTGGCAGGGGACCACCAGATTGGCTTCCTTTTTTGGAGGATAGCATCTTTGTTCTGTTAGGGATAGTATGATCCATGCACTCCTGTAAGTGCTTATAAAGTGCATTTGTGTAGGTTTCACAGTCTATTGTCCATCTGCATGGGTGTCGTGAAGTTTGCCACTTCTGTCTTAAGAAGTGTGAAGTTGGCCTTGGAGAAATTTTTTTACAGTGGTTTCCCTAATTGGGGGTGGGGGTTGGGTGCAGGATGTAGATGTCTAGGATGATTAGCTTGTGGTCAGATCTGACCAACGAGGAACTGTCCTCTGGTGTAGAACACTGGTTACCCATTTTGGTAATGATCAGGTCTAGGATATTGCTGCCCCTGGTGGGGGTGTGGATAAGATGATCCAAGGTACTGGAATTTATGAATTCCAGAAAACGTTCAGCAAAAGAGTTGGTACATAAGTAGTTTTCTATAACATACTACCGTTTCAGTAACCTATACTAATGGTCCTATCCACTTCACTCACAGACTGTCTGTTAGTGAAGTGGATAGAACATGACTAGTTTTCCCAGTTAATGGTGGGGTAGTTGAAATCGCCCATTATTAGGGTATTGGGTTGTACCCTAATATTTTCCAGTGTATCAGGAAATGATGAGTGGGAATCCTGGGCTGGGGCATGGTGGTGGATCTGTAGCAAGTTACAATTTAGATTGTGGTCTTGCCCAGTTGTTGCACTTGGATAATTTCAGATGCATTATGCTGAGCAACGAGTCTGGAGGTGTGGATATCCTTAATGAATATAGACACGCCTCCGCCTTTAGTGTATCGGCCAAGGTTAGGTGGCTAAAAGGTGTGGTATGAATTATAGCCTTGTAATGCAGGGGTGCTCTCTGGAGCCTTGAACCAGGTCTCTGTCACTGCACAGATGTCGATGTTCTCCATTTTAAGTGGTGCCTCTTTCCCAGGGAAAACGAGCATCAAATGCTGGTAAAAATAAAAAGTCATTAAAAGTCACTTTTTCATAGACAAATACAGTAAAAAGCACTTTAAAATATTTTACCAGACCCACAAATTAAAATAAACACAACTTCCACAAAGAAAAATAAATGCGGGTCTATATCAGTTGTCTGAAACAGCTGATTATTGAATCAGCTAATCTCGAACTGAATTATTGAACGCTGAAAACAGCGAAGCCTCAGGAAACCAAATTTTTTCCTAGGGAAAGAATTTGGTTGTCCTTGCCTGTGGCGTAGCTGTTTTCAGCATTGTGTTGGACAGTTACGGGTTCAGTTTAGATAACTGTTTGATTGTGCGGATGTTAGGTTAGGGAGCACGTTGGGTGAGTTAGGGTTAGGGCACGGGTTAGGTAAGTGTGCGATTGTGACAGATGTTAGGTTAGGGGCGGATTAAGTGAGTTAGGGTTAGGGTGCAGGTGAGGTGAGTGTGCGATAGTGGCAGGGTATGTGAGTTAGGGTTAGGGTGTGGGTGAGGTGAGTATGCGATAGTGATGGACCTTAAGGTTAGGGCTGGGTTAAGGTAAGTGAATAGATACTGGTGTGTGTGCAGTTTAGTTTAGGGTTAGGTGTAGTTTTTAAGTATATGTATATGGATTGTTGATTTTGTATGTGCTTGTGTTGTGTGTCTAATTCTCATAACAGCAATTTTTTTCCCTGGGGAAAGTATTTGCTGTTTCGAGTTTTTGATATTTTTAGGTTTCGGGTCTTTCAGTTTGAAGTTATGGCATTCGATATTGTGCCGTTTCGATGAACCGATATAGACCCAATAAATGCAACTTCTCTACAGAAAAAAAAATGGTTTGCAGTTACCTTAAAATTTTTTTAAACTGACAGGAAAAAAGGCGCTCCTATTTAAAAGTACAGTGCAGTCACATGAGAATGTATTAAAACACAAACTCTTAGCTCATGAATTGCTTTCCTGAAGAGGAAAGTATCAATAATAAACAAAGGGGGGAATTCAATAAAGCCTACAGAGAGTGATTTTCCATGTAGGCAGACTGGCATTGAGCTTACATGGAATTAAGCAACCATGTGATCCAGTAAACAGAGCAGAGGGGCGTGCAGGAGCATGCGGATATAGAAGTGTCTGTGGCATGTAAAGCACCTCATAAGCAGGTGAATTGCATGCAAATGAGGTTGTTTTGTGATCCAGGAAGCAGATAGGTATTCGTGCAGAACCTGTGTTGGTGTTAGAAGTGTACGTGGAAAATTTCCCTGTACAGAAATGTAAAAATTGAACAGGGGCTGCAACAGCCCAATTAGAAGGTCAGAAATGTCATAGTAGACAAAGATATGTGCAGAACTATACCATGTGAGTCCAAAAACTAATGCAAAATAATATATATATTTTTTAATACCCAAATTACATTTGAGCAGCACACAGCAGTGTGCAGACATGCTATTATGCAAAATAAAAATTAGAAATCTTAAAAAGTAAAAAGATGATATAAATAAGAATAATGCATTATAGGGCCCTGCATGCAGTATGTACAATGGTAGATATTTATGGTTGCTAAGAAGGCAGGCCCTGGAATAGTAAAGCATCCAGATTATGTGCAAAGAACTGTATGCAAATGAGCTTGGGTTACTGAATAGCAAAAATCAGCCACTGTGTCCACAGATAAAACCCATGTAGTCCCAGAACTGTATTGGTGTCTACAGAACAGCTAACTGACATGCAAATGGGGTGTGTCACTATATATTTAAGTGGATTGGAACTCAGTGATACCCATTTGAGTGGTGTTCCGCTTAGCTAAGCAAGGGGGCATGTTCAGTGCTGCTAAGCTTTGTTTAGCTGTGGGGCACATGTTTAGCTGGTTTAAACTATGCTGAGCATGTTCATGTATGGGGATGTGTCCAGACTGTTAAGCAGTGTTTACACCAGTGCCGCAGATTTGCACACTACAATGCAGTGCTTAGCAGAAAAGGAATTTAAAAAAAAAGGAAATAGCCTGGGAAAGCCAATCCTGTCTAAATTATTGATAAGCCCTGTTCCACTGATACTGGGCCATTCAAAACCCTTAGTGATATACCTGGCAGGTGGAATGCATCATATTTATCCAATCACACAGGTTCCATCTGCAGCACACCACTATACAGGATGCATACACTCTATAATCTGATTTTCCACCCATACTCTGCACCATTGGAGTACAGACTTGGGAATTTCAACTGACAGAATGCTAGGGGCTGCTGCTGCTCTGCTACATCTGTATGTGCTAGAGGCTGAGGGCAGTACTGATGCACATTCTGGCAATAGGCTTAGACTTAAAAGGATAAGAGTGTTTAGGCCCAGCGTAACCTTCCAGGAGCTACATGAGCTGGAGATTGTAGAGTGCTACAGGGTGGACAGGGACATACTTCAAGAGCTCACCAAACTTTGCCACCCTCAACTAAGACCCAGAGCCAACAGAGGGGAACGCATCCCAGTGGAAACCAAGGTAGGTGTAGCCCTTAGAGTACTAGCTACAAGTACTTTTCAAAGGCCAACTGGGGACATGATGGGGGTCTCACAGGCATCTGCATCCAGGGTACACCACCAGTTCCTGGCTGCCATGCAAACACATGATAGTGAGCACAATTATTTACCCCGCACCCTTGAGGAGAGGACCACCAGGATGCATGTCTTCCACCATGTAGCACACTACTCTGAGGTACTGAGTGCCATAGACTGCATTCATGTACACATTAAAGCACTGCCCAGTGAGGAGAGGAGAGTCTAAGTCAACTGCAAGGGGTATCACTCCATCAACTGCCATTCATGTGCAATGCCCAGGGCATTATCATAAGTGTGTGTGCCAGCAGTGCCTACAGTTATCACATCTCCCATATGTGGCATACGTCACAGCTTTACCAGATGTTTACTGGAGGGTCATCACATATGGTCATCTACTGGGTGATGCTGGCTACGCACTGTAATTGTGGATGATGACACCCATCAGAAATGCACACACACCTATCAAAGAATGTCATAATGAGGCGCACACACAAACTAGGGACATCATAGAATGTGTGTTTAGGCTGCTTAAGTCACAGTTCCACTGTCTCAATATATCTGGTAGTGCCCTGTAGTACTCTCCAGCCACATGTGCACAGATGTTCACAGTATGTGCCATGCTACACAATGTGATCCTGTGGAAACAGATGTGGCAGGATCATTACAGGGAAGGGACACATGCCCCCCCCCACCAGTGCCAAGGTCCCCACAGCCACACTCACAGGGGGAGTCAGAGGTGGAACCCCCTGAGCCTGTCCCTGTAGGCAGAAATAGGAGTGCCCAGTATGCCCTGGCCTTGGCCAAGAAACATAGCACATGTACTGACAACCTAGGGTCCTAGGGACTGACACCTCACTCCAACCCACATACATAGTAAAAAGGATGCTAGCCACACCACGCAACCTATACCTCACCATGTATTGGCTGTGTACTGAGTGTATCAGACAAAATCAGCCCTAAAGCACTGTTATCTCAACTGCTATATTCACAAGGTAAGTCAATCTTCTGTACAACAAATGTATGGGATACTAGACTATGGCAGCGTATGTACAGACCTGCTGCATGTATGCAAGGGGAATATTGTGGGCTACTGGACTACCTGCAGAGAGCTAATAGTTATGTGAGACAACAGGAACTCTCTGTCAAATACTGGTTGTCCCATAATATGCAGTAGGCCACAAGGCAGCAAAACCCTCTGCAGTATGTGAGGGAAATGCCAGACAGTGGGGTCATAGGACAGATGCATGACTGTCAATGTCAGAGTCCCCTACCCCCAACATAGCCATGTTCTCATACAACTGCAGTAACAGTATGTTTGCAAGGTTATAGTACCAGACCACACAATCCCAGGGCTGTCCCAAGGAACCTGGCGACATGTTCTCCTTCCTCAATATGCAGGGCTCAAAGTGTATGTCTGTCTGCTGTTGATAGTGTCAGGAATTAAACTTCACTTTCTGGTGACTGATGAGGCTTAGTCAGCTAAGTACATTAGCATGGTTGATGGTGTTAATGGTTCGAAGCTGGCTGCACCTACAATTTTGCATGTGAGGTACTGCTATGGTTGGAGTCCCACAGACTGTCAGTATGTCATTATTTGTTACTGAAAGAAAGCTGGACAACACCAGAGACAATGTTGGGACAGGAAGCCACAACTATGGACATTAAACATGCTCTGAGTAACCTAGAAGGTGACTAGTATAACAGCAGGTTGTAACAAGTCAGAGTAGCAGCAGGATGTAAAGGCCATCACGTAACTGTGTCAGTACCTACAACAAGTCAGTGGGCACCATGTAGTACTATATTACCAAAAAAACACAACTGTCTGAGGAGCAGAGCAGACATATGGGGCGGAATGCTGGACATACTGGAAAACATGTACAGTCAGAGGTGTGAAGACTGTGACTATGTGTGTGGTGTTACATCATGTACCCAAGTCACAGCATACCTACAACTACATAGAGCATGAAATATGGGCAAAGCCATGAACAGGAGTGGGACAAAGGTCCACATATAATGAGAAAGATTAACTAGTGGCCACACAAATGTAGAAAGTGCAGAGGGTAACAGGTCGTCCAGTAGCATGGGTTCCCTTCTGTGTATAGAGTCAGTAAATCAACGGTCATCAGTTCCTAACTTCAATCTATAATTATTTACCATTGATGTACCAGAAAATCACAATGCTATGTAAAATGAACCAGACATATGATGCAAAACCCTGGACAGTCTATTAAAATCTGTAGACGCCATATATATGACTCAGATATTATGTGCAGCACACAACCGGGAAATCCCTTGGTCATAATATCAGGGAGGTGCTGGACTGTTGAATCAGGTGCAGCAGGCAATTGACTGTAGCAAACAAAACCCTGGACTGGAGTACAGGTAGGACTGGCCTGGAGTCACCTTATAGGTGCAGTTTACCTTTGTTTTGTTGCACATGGTATGTGTGATCGTCCTTTTGTGTGACCAGTATTACCAAAATATGGAGAACTTCAAAGGATCAAATGTCGAAAATGGTTTGCTGGAAAGCCATTTCCGATATTTGATCCATGTGTTTGAATGGCAAAAAAGCATTCGCTTATTTGCCATTCAAACACATGGTGAATCAGCATTGTCGTTTTTTTGCAGTCGTACTTTCGGCATTATGCACGTCAGACACATGGTGGATGACAATTCAAAGGTAAACCTGAAAGTACTGATAGTCACACTTGGCATGCTTCTACATATAGCTAATTTTGGCCCATGTCTGATGCCTCATCTGCCTAAAGAACTGAGATGTGATTATATCTCTGTGCATACAGACACCTGTGACAGGAGGTGGATGGGCAGCAGTCCTCCTTCAAGCACCCCTGTCATTCTGCCTGTGTGGGACCTCAGCAGCTTTCTAACTATGGCTAGTGTCTACACTCACTGATGCCATTGTTGCCACACTCTCCTGTTTGATATCATGACAATTTGACTGTCTGATGTCTGTGACCACAGGGGACTGGGTATGTGTGGCCATACTGACTGTGTGCGGGGACAAACAGGGAGGAAGTGGAATGTCAACCCATGGGATAGATTCAGCCCCCAGCAACCCCACCTGTGCCTTACTATGACAACCATCATCATCACAGCCTGATGAGACACTGACATCAGGCTGTGAGAGAGACAGACTCCAACCCTCATGGTCATCTGTGAGGAGAAAGACAAAATAAGTATATTAATACCTGCACTAATATGTATGGTGATCCACATACACACAAACACACATACAGGCGAGGTGCCACAACTGCATTACACATAGCACATCTTATTTCTGATCCCATGCACAACACACAAGCAGACTACAATATACACAGACAAGACAGGCCAATTAAACCACATGGACTGCAGCTATGTCTGGTTAATATTGCTGCTACTATACACCTGAGAGATAAGCGATATGTTAATGTATGTGAAAGACCTATACCTAAAGCACAGTGCATCCACCTTGAGTATATTATTGCCCCTGTATAGAAAACTTCATAGTCATTCACAAAAATAAGTGCAAATATTTTACAGCTCCTGCACATATATTACTGTGATTACCGATTCAGTGCACCTCAGAAGATATATGTGAGTGTCATACGTCATACACGTCAGACTATGCATGCTGCTGTAGTAGCTGCTAGTCTCTCAGCTGTGTATGTTTGCAGGGGCAGACTGTGACACATGTCCCTTTTGCTTAACCTTTGCCCCCCCCACCCCTTTATGTATGGGTGTTTTGTGGATCCCTTGTTCTAGGGGGTTGTGAGGTATGCTAGGTCTGTAGTAGGTAGCTGAACATACTGCTGCATATGTTGCAGGCTGTAGCTGCTGCTTTGTGACCAGGACTCATACTCGGGAGTGGAAACACATTGAAGGACAGCAAGCTGTATGTATCAGTGAGGGAGCAGTGTCAGGTTTGTCATTACAGAGCAGCCAGGGAGAGGGTACCCATAACAGTCCAGGTGAGGCATATGCTTAAGGTACACATGTTATGTAACAGTGCCAATTGGAGACTGGTAGGCAACATATAGGTAGCCTATACATATTCCTGCAGTGTGCTCCTACCTACAGGCCTTTGACATGTTAACATGGGTAGCAGTGAATGCAGTAGCAGCAACTTTTTTTGGTTAAAATTGTAGGACTCAGTTATTATTTGTTGTATTCACAAACATGTTATTGAAGTGCAACACACTGGATTCTAACCCAGGACTGTGGGTGGCAAAATGTACAGCATCTTAGGAATTTAACAGACTAGGCTACTGAGTCAACACTGTAGCAGGTGTATTTGCAAGATATATAACCATGCATACAGTCTGTTACATAGGATTTGTATTAGCATGTGTATTTGGATGGGTATGGTGTGTAACACTGAACTGTCTGTCATGATTTTCTAACTTCAATCTGCCCTGATTTGTCAGTACTTTACTGCACAGAAAATGTTTTGTGAAAACCGTGCCAAAAGTAGCTGGCAAAACTGTTGACATTCTGCAACAGTCTGTGCATTTAGCAACTATACCTGCTATCCCAGGTCTCACATACATCTATCATTATTTATTTGGCTGTGTACTGGTTTAGTGCCTGCATCACAGTCCCAAATACACTGCCAGTTTTCCCATTCTATGTACATGCAGTGTGTCATTGGCAATCAGGATACATTTATGGAACACCTGTTTTTCTTCAGAGGTGTTTGGCCTAGTGGGCTAATGCACTATGTTGTAGTTAACAGGGGCCTGGGTTTGATACTCAGCAGGGGATGATTACTTTGCAGATGTGCCTAACAGGGTCAGAAACACAGAAGGTGATAAAGGCACTTTTAAGTGGTTTTAAGTCGGCGTGTGTAGAGTGCCACTTAACTCCGCTTAAACCCAAGCTAATTTCAAGAAAAGAAAAAAGGGGTTATATGAAAGTGGTGAAATGGGGGCAAGCAGGGGGAAAACATACTAAAAGGCAGGCTAGGATGTGCTGGACGGGTGTAGGAAAGTACCATAGCTCTCCATTTCTTGTACAGCAACAGCTGTGCAGATTGTAGACAATTTGGAATTTGGAGCCTCTGAGGGCAACATAACCATGTTGATTAATTCATGTAATGATTAATTGTGTCCAGTGGATGTGGGTGTGAAATGGAGAGCTATGTATGAGGCATTCTTTTTTTTTTTGTGGGACAGGTGCCCGTTTCTTTTTATAAAGTGAGAGTGGAATGTTGGGAAAGGGATCTAGGTACGTGTGAGCAGGTAAGTTGGGTAGGAGAGGTTGCATTTGCAGACAGAGAAGACAAACAAGATAGCATACAGGGACAGTGTCTAACACATAAGGGGGGTAAACACCTTTGACGGGGAGGGTGTTGTGAAATCAGAGAGCCATGTGCCTCCAGATGGCAGCAGTGAGACTGAGCTCCCCATCCATGGGCAGTCAACACTGCTCCTTCATTTCCCCAAAGGTGGCGGTGCTGGAGGCTTGGAGCCAGGGCCACCTTGCCCCTCCAGGTTGGCGAATCTGCCCCCAATCTGGCACAAGCCATTCTCGTAGCCATGATGCACAATCCTGCACACCATCACTGGTAGCTGATCTTGGGTGACAACCGCCCTCCACCCCCACTCCTGGGGGGGACGGAGCTTGTCCCCTGGGTCAGTTCCACCTATAGGTGGTGCAGGGCCAGTGGAGGGGGCACCACTGACTTGGGTCCCAGATGTGCTGGGACCTGGTGCCATGGCCAGCTGAGGCAGGGTAGATGGATCACAAGGAACCGGCTTACCAAGTCTAGCTATGGTGTTGAGGTATTTCAAAGTGTATAGGTTAATAATAAATATAACATTTAGTTTGTTATAACAGTATGCCAAAACATTGCAAATAATCCAGTAACATAACATTGCATAGTATATGGAATACTACAATAAGTGAGATAACAGTCGGTATAGTAACAACATGCCAGTAATAGTTACGACATAAAGCCAACAACATAGGTAATTCAACAAGGTATGTTAGTATGCAACCATTGTAATACATAACAATAATAAAACACAAGGCCCAACATAATCTTTTGGGAAGAACATATGTTAATGGTAAACCATAACCAAAGTATAACAATAATAAATGATGATGCAAATAAGGGGTGAGGGGAGAGAGAAATACAGTCCATTAATACCAATATAGGCTATATTGTTTGCAACAGTACTCTTAAATACTCTAGAGGTCTGCCCTTCCTTTATGTATACATGTGTCCTATAGCTTCTGTAGCACATACATACTTCTAATTCTATCCATATGGGACAGTATGATTCAGGCTGTAACACCTATAGGTACACAACTACAGAGGACTATTACATGTTAGGGGGACAGATATGACCACCAAGGTGCAGTGTGGACAGTCCGTGACAGCATGACACTTGAGAGACATGTATTGTGCACAGTACAGAAAGTCTATGACTATCATGCCTCCTTGGCAGGCATGGGATTAGGCTATCAGCAGACATTCGCAGACACACCGGGCATGCAGCCATACCGACATTACACATTTTATTTATTGTATCAACTTTTATTAGTATTGTACTTGTTGCCTTTATTTTCTGAAGTCTTATCACATTGCTAAGCAATGCTGTTAAGACTCTGTTACATCTGAACACACAAATTATTAACACATTCTAATGGCTACTACAGCCATTTATTTACCTGTAATTCCTATGGGGAGAACATCTATTAACAATACATAAGTGATTCAATAATATTTACTAGTACTTGTCACTGGACTCAAACCCTGGTCTGTGTGTGACAAAATGTAGATCAGCCCTAGCATTTATCTAACTGCGCTACTACAGCATATTGATTGATATTTGCCTAGCGCTCCCCTGCTAACAAAATATGACCTAGTAATAGAAGTAGATTGTTATACAAGACTACATTAACAATTGAACACACATGCATGAGATTCATACATGACAGAGATAGTAGGTGAACTGTACATTAATACTTAAAATGCAGGTGTACACAATATACCACTACTGGGTGGAAATATCTGTGATGTGTACAAATCATATCTGAGTGCTGTGTTGGCTACCTGACCCATATACAGTTGCAGATGGTATATTTGCAGTCTACAGCTATTACAATTTCATACTTGCCTGTAGCAGTGTACCTCAGAGAAGCAATGCATATAGCTGAAATGCAAATATCATAATGAATTATATCTTGTAGTACAGCTCTAAATCTACAGTTTAGCAGAACATTGTTTATTATCTAACCTTCAGTCACTTACTGGTATTCTTTGTGTTTTAGTTCACAGCAGATATAGTACTCAGTTTCATGAACAACATCCCAAAATACACACATATTGCAAAGCACAGCTTTATTAGGGATGACGTCATGCAGTGATTGATATATTCCTCCAATCTTTATTGCAGAACAGTTCATTTAATGCAGGTGTTGCAATACAGCTGTAATTCCACAATTAATGCAATAGAAACTATATTTCCTTAGCATTCTCAGGTTTCATGCTTTTATCTTTATTGAACTATATCTGACATTACTCACTTATTGCAGTCCAGCTCTCTGACCACATACATTGCAGTACAATCAAAACTGTATACACATAATGGCAGTTAATACATTATTCCTACTTGCTTCTATAACTATAGATTCCAAAATACATCTGTACTCACTACACTCACAGCGCAACTTGGCCAGGCACCCTGCATGGGCCTCTAGATTGTGAGCTCTCTCTTCTGCAGCTGTAAGGAGAGAAGCATACCATTATGCATACCTGTCTATCACACATTCAGATTAGGTATTGGTAAAACAATGCAAACAGTACTTACACATTTGGGGGGCATTTCCATGTTGAGCATCCTGGGCCCAGGTGTCCTGAAATCCCCTCTTCCGTTACTTCAGATCAAATGATGCTGGACCTGCTCACCTGTGCAGGGGATACCTGTAGCACTGGTGAGATCACATGCCAGTCAGTCCAAGGCTTCTGACTTGTACTCTGATCCCTAGTACTGGCCCTGCAGCAGCCAGATGTCATGGTATTTTACAAGGAGTCCAACCATGACCCTGGACTACAGAATGCTCCAGCATTGTGCCCAGAAGTGCACACCCTCTCCAACACCTGCCATTGCTCCTGCTGGGTACAAACTCCTGCTAGTTCTGCTGTTTTCCCACCTGTTGCACTTAAATAACCCTGTTCTTCCACACTTTACCATCAATGGGCAGTTTTCAAATATGCGACGCTTCGCTTAGCATCACGCACACTTGCTGAGCTCAGCTGAGCAGTGCTTAGACTGGCAATGATTAACAATGCTTAGTGGTGTGCAAACCAGCTTAGTTGAGCTGAGCAATACTTAAACAGACATTGTTTAGCAGTGCTTTCCACCACTTAGCAATGCACAAACCAGCTAAGCAGTGCTAAAACATTGTGCTTGGTAAGGCTTAGCTGTGCTTAGCAGAGCTTAGCTGAGTGCAGCAAAACAGGATATAAAATTAATTGGCATAATCTGTATTTGCAAAATAAATGCTTAACAATCTGTCCATGTATTTAAACCCTGCACCTGCTGCACATAAGGCTGTCACTCAAACCATTTGGCTATGTGCACATGGAGAATTCTGCTATACTTTTATATATACATCTCTATTACGTTTAAGCACTGCTGAGCACCACAGTACACTGTGCAAACCCACTCAGCTGTGCTGTGCTTAAACTTGACCTTTGCATTCATAATTAAGGGTATCAGTTTCTATTTTTAGAGTTCTGACACATGTCCATTGCTGCGTGCTGCACTGCTTACACATAAAACAAAACAAAAAACAAAAAAAAATTTAACTTTTTATTACATATCCATACATTGATATCTGGCACTTTGACAGTGCAGGAGGTGTGTCACTCATTTCCAGACATAGGAAAACACTCCCTACACTGACTCAATAACTGTTTTACATGGCTTTCCCTCAATAACACACCTTCATTAATATGCATGGCACACTACCAAAGGGGTTCCGCATACACGGCCATGGTACCTTCTGTGTAGGCTTTACAGTATGCCTATACAGATTTTATTAAATCCCCAGGAAAATTATAAAACTGAAGGCTTTTTTTCACAAAGGGAACTTATCTGCCTAGCAAAGGAACAACACAAGCTGACAGCTGATCCTCATACGCCTCAGAGGAGCTTACTCTTCAGTAACAGTAAAGTTCTAGAGGACTTTGCACCCAAACTTGTCTTTTGGTCAGCTCAGCTTGAGCTACCTGACAGTTTGGGTGTGTGAAAGTGACCTGAAAATTTGTAAGCTGGCCAGCTTTATATTCTTGGCAGGACATAACCCATATAGCTAATGCTACTAGAGCAGTAATCAATATGATGAACATTTACTTTTGTTAATTTCACAAAACAAATGCATGTGATGCAGTGGTTTCCTTCATTAGTTGTTTTGAAGAACATCTGTCATTTTGATCAACAGTGGGTTACATATGAGGTGGCAGGTTATGTCCACTAACTTCACACTGAGCATTATACTCAGATCATTCGGTACACTTGTAAAAGCTGGCATATGCAGAAGACTTCTTTTCATCTTCTATTTCTCTTCTTTGGTTCTGAAAGCACCTGCAAAGCTTTTAATATTTTAATAGCAGTGTGCATATTTGTTTGGAAAGCTCTCATTAATAGCAGTGTGCATATTTATTTGTTTTTGAAAGCTCTCATAATTGTTGCCATGTAAACATTTGATAGCTACAGTCTTGTTTTAAACAAAATGCTTGAGAATGTCACAGTTTGTATGATCCTAATTTGATGCTAATGAGCATATCTCTGCCATGTTTTCAATCATTATTTACACTATTTTCTGGAGACAGCAGAACAAAAATATTACATTTTGGAAAATAAGATGTTATAGCCAACTATATATATATATATATATATATATATATATATATATATATATATATATATATATATATATACATATATGATTTATATATTTAGTGAGAATGTAATCCTGAAATTGCCATATGTGAATGTTTGATGCAAAGTGAATGGAAAAAAATAGAAATCTAAAAGCTATTTCAGCATCCTGATGGTTCCCAGCAATATAGGGCTACAAAACCTAAATAGTTTGAAATTGAAAAAAAAATCAGGAAAGCATTCCAAGATTCGTTAATGTGCACTGATTAATTTGTGATTTTTAGTTATAAATATGTCTGTGTGATGTATTTACATTTAAGTGTGTCATGCAAATTATATCTGCAGTATCTGCAGTTTTGGAGGTGATGCATATTTAAAATGTCACTGATGAAAAATGTCTTTCAGTTTGGATTAATTTAATGTAAACATTTGTTATATCTGAACTATACTCTGTACCTTGAAAAGAAGTTGGCAGATTGCTACACTGAAATGCCTGTGCAAGCCTGCTTTTTTTGCCGACATACATAATGCAATAATTATTCCAGTGTAAGATACAATATATGTATATATATATATATATATATATATATATATATATATATATATATATATATATATATATATATATACATATACACACACATACACACACACACACACACACACACACACGCACACACACACACACACCATTGCTTCTGTCTAAAAGACTTGCATAAAGTACAGATTTGAATATGGGTGGACTATTTTTACTGGTTGCATATTTAGAGTACAAAAGTATCACATTTATGGAAAGCATGTTTTATTTTTGGTTCTAGTTAAATACCATAGGTTTCTGGTTGCAAAGCTTTATACTATGAGATCTGTGACATATTAACACTGCCATCAATGGCAGTAGCCAGACGACAGAGCTTCCTACACTTTCTAGTGCTCTAAGTGATTTGTTTTAACTTTGTTGCTGTGTTTTTTCTTTCTTTAATTTTAATGTATTTCATTGGATTAATTGAAGACAGTGTTGCAGTGCATTTGTGCCTCTAAAGAAACTGTGTGGTTGAATATATTGAAAGAATCATAATGGCTATAAATGTGGAGGCTGTGATCCTTGCTTTTTTCTATAGTTAGAGTCCTTTTAGAGCTGCTATTTCTGGATACAGACTAGAGGTGGCAAGAAGAACAGAGAATAGGGATTATGGAGAATAGCTCACTAACTTGTTTATGGTTTTTATGTTACTGGACTACAGGAGTAAAATTTAATTTGGAAGCTGAGTTTCTGCTTAATGCTTTATTTGCTATTTTAGCATATTATAAGATATTTGACTTGAATTCTCGTCCTATTTGATATTTCTCTTTGTCACTGAATTTTGTTAGTTGATCCATTATAACTGACATTTGTTTTATCAGTGAGAGGGTGGTTGTTCACTTTGTGGAACTTGTATAAGGACTATATGAATATGTCGGGACATTTAATTTTATACATTTGTATGTTTTATCCAGGTATGGGTTCTTTTTTTTGACAGTGCTAGTTACTATGGTGTATGTTATGTAGCAAAGTTAACTTTTATGTTGAATTGTTATTTGTTGCTGTTATACACTGTTTGCTTTAATCACAATTATTTTGCTATGCAAGATTTGTTTTAACAAATCACTGTATATTGCACACAACTGTTTTATTTCATCATTATAATTTGCATTGCTTGAGTGATGTTTTTTTTGTGATGTACTTCACACTGGACAGGAGATCATTAACATTAATGGCAGGCATGCATTTACAATTACCCATGCAGTTATCAAAGTTTGCTATAAACGTTTTTGAGGAAGTAACCAGCTTAGTGTGCAGAGGGAGAATATTCTGAAGGTGACACATTGAGTAAGAAACCTATCACTGGGGGGTATTGTTAATATTACTGCAGAGGTTTATGTCACTGGAGTGGACTTTAGTTGAGATATTTAATTTCTGAAGGTGAAGCAGAATAAAAAATAAGGATTTTAAAATTTCATGAAATGCTACGCAAAGATAATTTCTCAGGGGCCCACAAGCTGGAGCAAAGAGATTGAGATTTTAATCTGTATGAGTAATTTAAGAGGTTTAAATCAGAGATTTTTTTTTCAGTAGGCAGTATAAGCCAAAGATTTTTTCTAGTTAGAATTTTTAAGGTGTCTTAGTTATAGTTATAAATGGTGCATGGAGAGATCCAATCCTAGAGGAGTCAGTATATCTGATAGTAGGTCCAATGAAGTATGATTTAAGGAAGACAAGGACGTACTTGATCCTGAAAGAGATGCCCTGGTGGTTGAACAACAGCTTTTTGCCAGTATAGGCATTCAGGATATGTTTTAAGAGGAATGCCAGGGGCATGATGGTAGAATATAACTATGCTTCACTTCTTAGCATAGGGTGAGGCTGTAATTAATGGACCCATGTACATCTAATTTAGGCCTTTAAGGAGATTTGGGAGTTATGAGGCAAGTTGTAAACAGCAATCAATTTGTAGTTATTTGCAGCTTTGGTTATCCATTGACTTCTGATAAGTAAAACCCACATCGGAGGACACCCAAAAGTAAACCCTTTAGTACGTCAATGCCCTGTACTTGTACTGTTTGAGTTTGGTTCATAAGCCAATGAGCTATACAGAGGACAGTGTATGTAAGTGGTAATACTGAGATAAGACAGATTGCTTATGATGCTAATGTAGGAATAGTATCCAAGAATTTGACAAGACTGAGTTAGGCAATCATCTATAAACTTGTATGTTCTTGTCAAAAAATTGGGCAGGTTGAGTAGGTATGATTTACCAATGTCAAATTAATCAGATTTGGGGGTCTAGAGGTCACCTAATTTAATGATAATGAGTTACATTGCTTTGCAGATAATGCGGATATGTTCTGCAAATTAAGTAAATATTTGATCTACACATGTTCTGCATTCCATGGGAAAACAAGAATTTATCGTGTCTTGTTTTGTTAGAACTACTTCTATCATGCATCTTTTGCTGAATGGCTGAACTGGCAATATGTGATTACATTGTGTTCCATTTAACTAAAGATACTTTCTTCTACTTTGTATACTGACTCTGAAGTCTGGTGTCTTGGAGTAAAAGCAGAGACAGATTTAAAAAGCTTCTCATTACTCTACCTTTGCATTACTTCAGACTTGGTATAGATCTAAAGTGCAGTAGCAAAGCAGTGGAAGTAAGTACCTTCTTTTTCTTATACTCTGACATAGCAATGTGCAGTGTTGTGATGTCAGATGTGTATTTTGCCCATACTGTTGTTGATTCAACAGGTCTTAAAGAAAGGTAGCTTTTTCCCATTAGAGGGGGCACCCCAGCAGATCACTGCAGATTGATTGGCAGTGGAGTTTTCACGGCGTTGAGTTGCCAGACCTTCACAGTAGGCACACACACATGCACCTACTACATGTTTTTAAAACTCATTTGACCACAGGGAGGACATGCAGACTCTGCACAGAAGGTGCTCCAGCCAAGTATCAAACTGGAAAACCTCTTGCTGTGAGGTGACAATGTTAACTGCTGCACCAGTATCAGGTGTTGAAGAAAGGAATCCTGCTAAATCACTGTGCACTCACATCATATGCTCTATAAACAGATTTTAAAGCAGACGTATGAATTGAAATCTCACGAAAAGTGCAGTGTTCAGTTTTAGACCTAACTTTCTGGCTTCTACATCTGAGAAAAGGAATATCCTGTGTTTTCAAATGAGTCTCTGACAGAAACACAAATGGGGCCTTTGTATATCAATACATTTAGCTAATGCAAATGTTTGCATATCTGGCATACCTTCCTCTCATTTAGTGATGAATCTGAACAAATGGTATGCCTAGCATTTGCTATACTCAGTCTCTTACTCATATTATTCACATTATCCAATATTAAAAAAAGCAGCAATATGAAAAGTAACACTCCACAAATGGGCAGGGGAAGTGTGCATGTGTATGTATGCATATGTATGCACACTTGCCCCTTCTGATGATATAGTACTAGATCAGAAACACAGAAGTGAGAAAAAAAATCAAAGCCTAATCTCAAGTTTTGTTAAAAATACATAATAATAATAATAATAATAATGATGATGATACTACTACTACTAATAATAATAATAGTAATAATAATAAGCACCTTTACTGAAAAAAGAAAAGTAATTTATCTTCACCATCTCATACAGAGTTTCCTGTAGTATATGCAACAATTTCTTTGTATTTATGAATAAACGTATAATACAGTATAAACAGGAAGAAAACAATAAACAGCGTAGTAATACAATGAAAACAAAAAGGAATAAAGCTGTAAAACACAATGGATAAGACTTCCAAAAGTTGTAAATCAGCACACTTGGAATTTATAAAACCAGAGATTTTGGGGAGTTGCCTCAGCCATCTAGTTGGTGTATTATAGAGACATGGACCATCAAGCCACACCTCTAAAAGAGTAAAAACATTCTGAACTCAGTAAACTATGGCCAGAACTTTGAATATAATCTGCTGTTGACCAGGCAGCCAGTGAAACACATGCGGTGAAAGTATAATACGCTGATGTGTTGATGTCTCCATAAATAACTAACCTACAGCTGACTGCAGGTTGTTTACCTTATAATTTTGGATTCCCAGGAATAGAGCAGTGAAGTAGTCCAGGTGGGAAAATATTGGGCATGAAACATTATGGGAAAGTCTACTAGGTAAAGTGAGCTTCCTAATTAGGTTAATAATCCTACTGTGGAAACCAGAAGATTTGACAGTTAGTGGAATCTCGTCCATAATTGTTAATCTTTTGAAAAAAATGACACTCAAATTAAACATCTTCTACATAAATTAGAGCTTACCCTATAATGGATATTGGACACAAGACTGGAGCAGACAAACCTGTCAAGCTGGCCTGAAGAGTTATGGCAACTACATTTCAGTTGTTGAGCTTCAGTCACCTGATTACCATCTAGTCATGGGTAAAGTCCAGATTTTCAACTTGATTGTTAAATCAGCCAGAGAGTTTTCAAGGAAGGAAAGGTACAAGTGTACGTCATTACAATGTGTGTCGTAATACAACCCCCCTCCATTATATCACATTTTCGTGGGACAGCATATAAACATTAAATAATAATAACCCTAAATAGAGCTGTGCAGGACACCACAAGTGACAAGGTAGGAAACAGAAGACTTCACGCATGATACCACTCTGTACGAATGCCCATTGATGTAGGAAGCAGACTAATCCAGGCCCACAGCTGTCATATCACAGCATAATTGTAGCTAGTCAAAAAGCATCCACTATATCAAAACCTGGCAAGAGTTCAGAAGGACCACAACAAAGTAGTGACACTGTTCTCCTGCCAGAAGACTGCTGTATACTCTAGTTAGGGCATCCTACAACATCATTACATGTTTTGCAAAGATAAATTTTGTTGCTGTAGGTAATCTTCTACCATATACATCAAAATAGTGCTTCTTTGTATTGTATACACAGTTCTGTTACTTAATGTTCACTGACAACTCACTGGCTCAGTATTTACTGTGGGTTTTGATAGAGCAAGTATTTTTATTATGCTTGTAGTGGAATCGAAAACAACTCACTGTTCTAGGCATTTTCTGTTATCTGCTTTTCCTGAGGGGACAACCTGAACTGTTATGTCCAAAAAAGATGAAAGATAAAGGGAGGCAATCTCCTACTTGAGGTAGCATTAGATATAATTAACTTAACATGCTGGATCATAAGGAGACAGGAATGCAGAAATGGAGCAGAGTGTGTTGAAAGCTGTGTCATAATTTAGTTGTTCTTTATGTCTGGCATTACATGAATCATTTTGTAGAAAAGAAAATGAACTCTTGCTTGAGAAAAATTCTTAAAGTAACATAGATTTCCCTAAATGTAATATTCAATGGCAATAAGATTTGTAACCTTACATCAGCTGCCTTTCCTCATAAAGTTTGTCTCCTTTATTATTTGCAAATGATTGGGAGATATTACATGCAGCTGTTGTTTAGCATTTAACCTGCTGGACAGTTTAAAGTAGAAAACAAAGTACTATGTATAGCTTCAGTTAGATTGTCTGATTTATTCAAATGGCATAATAACTATCATAATCGCCTGCAGTATAACTAAATGCATATTCTTCTTACCATAGCAGGTTTGTAATAATGCTTAAAATCAAATACGAGCATTATTGTTGTTTTATTGGAATGCAGTACATTATTTTCTCAGCATCATGGTGCATTCTTTACAAACAGTTTATAGTTCAGTAGTTTATTTTCAGTAGTTCTGCTTAGGTCATGCAGGCTCATCAGTAATCGACTAACTGCAAAAAGTTCAGTATGTCATTCACTTCCACTATAGTAGGAAGTAGCACCATGTTAATATCAGAACCGAACCACGCAGTATATCTAATGTATTATATATTTATTTTTCTAGATTTCGGTTAGTGATTGTTGCAGCTACAGACTGGTATTTTGATTGACCATGTAGCCCTAGACTTAATTTTAAATGTTCCATTTTCAATCTGTAAGACATTGAAGTCTTTTAATCACATGGTCTACCCATCGAAGCTGACAGCTGTGACCATACCTCTCAAGTGTACCTCATTATGAGGAACGTACCTCATTTGAGGTCTTAAAAAGTTCATGTTCCTCAAAGTTCCACATTGAAAGACTCTGTCACACATTCAGTGTTTAGAATGTTTTTCAATGAAATACATAGTAAATAGAAATGAATCATATTAATTCATTAAAAGATCTTATTTATAAGTGAAACTAGCATATTTTAACCATCATATAGCCTTCCTAGTTGAAGTTGTTAGGAAGCCATTAGTATGTGTTCCACATTTTGCCCATTTGTTCCACATTATGAAGGCTAGTGTTCCTCATTTTGGAGATGGAAGGTTGAGAACTATGGCTGTGACTATCAGACTTATCCAACGAACAAACAAAAAAATGAACAAAATCTACATCCACATCTTTTAAAAACATTTAGGCTCTGGTCAGCTTGCCGACATTACAGTAAGAGGGATATTAAATGCTTTGGTAACTGCTTTTTAACAATATAGCATGTTTCTTGATTCAAGCATTACACTGTAGCTTAATGACTACCTGTATTTATTCCAATTGGATGTTGCTTGTCAGTTCATAGAGAATTATACCACCATTATAAATTGTGCAATAATTTGAAATTAGTTGAATTGTGTGTTAGTTAACTGTAGTCACTGAAAGGGAAAACTTTATTTTCCCTCAAGATACATTAACATAAGATTTGATTATAATAAGAGGTGTCTCTGGCACAGTCTTTCCCACTAGGCTGTGGACTTCTTTCTTGTCTGCAGAAACATATCTTAAGATCATTGTATTAATGCTATTTTTCATCATTTTTGCTCATCATAAGTGGCATTTTCACAACAGCCCATTGAACTGATCCCCTGGATTTAGCAATGCATGTCTCCAGATGTCTATCCAGCTGGAGCAAGTGGTTTTAATGCCACACGATGTGTTACTGCCAAGAAATCAATAGTTAATGCTGTCACTTAAAATATATCATTTTCTTTGTAAGAGTATCTGCATTTGTCAGAAACACCATCACCTTGTGTCAAATTACCTAGAACCTTAACATGGATATCAAAATCATTATTAACAAATCCAACTATTACTTCATTGCAAATCCCTCTAAATGCCTTAGTGGTGATGAACATTACCTTAATACCATTGAGGAGTTAAATATCAAATCAAATAACTTCTTACTAGTGATTTCAGTTACTCAAGCATTGACTGACACACTTACACTCCTAAAAATGAAAATATTCAACAATTCCAATATTTAAATACAAAAACACTGCAGCAAATTGCAAAACTACCCACTAGAGGCTCTAATATCCTTTATCTGGTTCATACCAACCTAATAACTGCCTGTACTCAACCGTACATGTCCTCAACCCTGGTTAAATCTGACCACAAATTATTTACTTTCACTGTTACACTTAATGGTACCACCAAATGAAACCATCTTTAGTGACTTCTTTAAGGCAAGCCTACTTCAGTTTGTGGAAGACCTACATAAAATTCCAAGCGATTTTTCCAAGCTGGACCTAAATGAGAGGACAGTCACCTCCAGTTTTTACCACCATCTGTACAACTGCATACCTGTATCTTTCTGCCATAAATGTAATGATGAAATCAGGAATACACTTCTCTTGTGGGACTCTCATATTAATAAGCTGTATAATAAAGGATGGAAAAGAATGAAGAGTTATAAGAAATCCCGAACCCACTACCCAAATACAGCACTGAAACATGCCTGCAAGGAAATTAAGAACCCTATTAGAACATTTAGAGTAGAGTACAAAGTTAAGCTTCCTATGGATACCAAAGGAAACTGCAAATATTTTTAAAGTTTTGTCAAGACATTATGGAGCAATGTTAAGGAATGTGTTTAGCTAATTTATAATAATATCCCACTTTCCAATGCCAAGGATATAATCAATATATCAGCAGACAAATTTGGTGATAACTTTCCCTGCATACCCAAATTGTTGCACCCACTATCCCTGAAAGTTTACTTTCCAGTGAAATCATCTTGGAATAGGTCAAAGAATACCTGTTAAAGGCGAAAAATAGTGTTTCTATGGGATCACCTAGCATACCCAGATACATTGTCATCAGTGCCAAATGTGCACTGTTCAAGTTTCTACTTAAACTGTTCAGCCTCAACATATCCACAGAGTTTTTCACTAATGCATAGAGAATAACCACTGTGACTCCCTTGTACAAGTATGGTCCATTTACAGACCCAGGTAATTATAGGCCCATCAACCTCACCAGCTTAATGTGTAAAGCTAATGAATGTATCATAGCAGAAGTCATTTATGCAGACACAGGCAAGCTGATATAAATCCAAATCAGTTTGGGTTTGTGAAAGGCAGGTTCTATCTCCTAAATCTAGTAAACTTCTTTGAAAAGGTTATATAGCTTGTGAGCTCTAGGGTAGACATAAATATACATCAGGGTCATTATGTACAGTCCTGTTTTTTGTGAAGTGGGCGCTATTAAGTATTAATAAAGGGTGTCAATAATTTTTAATTGTTTCTATTTAAAAAAAAATATATATATACATATATACATATATATATATATATATATATATATATATATATATATATATAAGTAAACCACTATCCAAAGCCGGTAATACGAAACTAAATATAATAAAAAAAAAACTTCTGAAAAATGAAAGAACTGCGCTCAGAATAAGACAAACAGCTTGAATAAGTGATCACTGAAGACATAAATAGAATTTGAGTGCTTTCAATCGTAAATTGTTTCACGTCAAACATCATCAGAAATATGGAACACAACTAAGCTAATAATAATAATAAGCTAGATAGTGATACTAATGCTTAGTTATGTTCCATATATCTGATGAAGTTCGACGTGAAACATTTTATGGATGAAAGCACTCAAATTCTTGTTATGGTTTTAGTGATCACTTATTAAAGCTATTTATTTGTCTTATTCTAAACATAGTTCTTCCATTTTCCAGAAGGCATTTTATTGTATATCCTGCATCCAGGACTGTTTGTAAGTTTCTGGGCCCCCCAAGCCTTTCTTTGTTGGAGGGAAGCCTTCCAGCTTATCAGTGGGAGTGGTAAGCACTAGGTAGCCTATTTAACACAAGAGTGGTTTCTTGCCCAGAAATTGTAGTTTATTGGCCGTTTGGCAGTTTTTCCATCTCTTTCAACTTACTGGATTAAAAGCCCGCATTTGCGCTTGTTTTCCATCTTTCCTATAACTAGTCTAGTCCAGATACAGATTTGCTGTATCCAGGACTGTTTATAAGCTTCTGAGACCCCCAAGCCTTTCTGTGTTGGAGGGAAGCCTTCCAGCTTATCAGTGGGAGTGGTAAGCAATAGGTAGCCTATCTACCACAAGAGTGGCTTCTGGCCCAGAAATTGTAGTTTATTGGCCGTTTGGGCAGTTTTTCCATCTCTTTCAATCTTCTGGTTTAAAACCTGCATTTGCACTTGTTTCCCACCTTTCCTGTAACTAGTCTAGTCCAGATATAGATTTGCTGTATCCAGGACTGCTTGTAAGCTTCTGAGCACCCCAAGCATTTCTGTGTTGAAGGGAAGCATTCTAGCTTATCAGTGGGAGTGGTAAGCACTAGATAGCCTATCTACCACAGGATCCATGTGCAGATTCCTAGTTGTAACACTTGAATTTGCTTATTCATGCTCAGCACTTTTTCAGAACTTGTTGTTAGCACTAAATAAGCTACAAATTACTACAGCACTCAACCTTCCTCTCTACCTAGAGAAAAACAGTTTTTGCACTTACTTTCCTCAATTGCTTAGAGAAAAACAGCTCTTATACTAACTTTCCTCACTTGTCTAGGGGAAAGTAGTTTTTTATTCAGGCATGTCCAAGGGTCAGCTCCCAGTGTTCTCTCCTGTCTATCTGATTAATCTGGGCATCTTGAGGCAATGTAGCAATTGCCTCATGTACACAGGCAGCCTTCTCCTCCTACCACCCAACACCACAACCTGTGAGAGATGCACTTATCTAGCCAAACTGGAGGTAAAGCTCTCTCCAACGAAGACTGAACTTGACAGTCAAGAAGAGAAGGTAAACACTTGCACCACATCACACTCATCACATAGACCCACAAAAGCTTCACCACCAAAATCCACACATAGAAACACAAAAACATTCACATAGGCTCTCAATAATAATCTGCTCAAGCAACAGAGACCTCCAAAGCAGAAGCACAAGCAACCTCCACCCCCCATCACAACCCAATTGAAACATAGCCCAGAGACTTGGTGTGCCAATAAACCACAGCCCATAAGGCAAACCAACATACCCAACACATTAGTCATAGGTGACTCTATAGTCAGGCACACTGATGTCCTACTCATGAGGCTAAACAAGGAGAACATTACTGTCAGCTGCCTGTCGGCTGCCAGGATCCACCACATAACCCATGCACTCAGGTCACTCCAGAAGTACAAATATGACTCTGTCATTGTCCATGTTGGTGTGAATGACCTGAGACATACCTCCCTGGACTACATGAAAAGAGACATGGAAGAGCTCTCTGATCTTGTAGCCTAGGCAGGTATGACCCTAGCCCTGAATGGCATCTGGCCATTGCCCAGAATGATACCACAATACAAGGACAAAATCATTGACTTCAACAATTGGCTAAGCTTCTGGTGTCATTCGAAGGGAAACCAGTATCTGCCTGGGATGACATGATCGACAGACCATGATGCTTTGCCAGAAATGGCCTGCACCTGTCGCCCCTGGGATTCCGCATACTGGCTAAGGCTCTTGCTGCCCCTATAGTGCCTTTTTCAGGCTAGGTTCAAATGACAAATTCACCACCATAACAGGAAGAGGCAAGCAAAAACTGAGGGTAATGCTACTCAATGCCAGAAGTTTAAATCTCAAAATGCACTCACTCGAGGCACTCCTTAAAATGAAGAACATCGATATCTGTGCAGTGACTGAGACCTGGTTCAAGGCTCTAGAAAGCACCCTGCATTACCAGGCTATAACTCATACCACACTTTTCGGCCATCTAACCTGGACCAAAACACCAAAGGTGGAGGTGTGCCCATATTCATTAAGGATATCCACACCTCCAGGGTAGTTGCGCAGCATAATGCATCTGAGGTTATCCAAGTGCAACTAACTCTGTGCAAAACTGAAATCCAATATTAGGGTTCAACCAAACACCCTAATAATGGGTGATTTCAACTACCTCACCATTAACTGGGAAAATTATTCATGTACCAACTCCTTCGCTCAACGCGTTCTGGAATTAATGAATTCCAATGCCCTGGATCAACTTATCCACACCCCCACCAGGGGCAACAATATCCTGGACCTAGTCATTACCAACATGAGTGACCGGTGTTCCACACCTGAAATCAACTCCTCATTGGTCAGATCCAGCCATAAGCTAATTACCCTAGATATCCGCATCCCGCCCCCACCCACCATTAGGGAAACCTTGGTAATAAATTTCTCCAAAGCCAACTTCATGCTTCTTAAGACAGAAGTGGCAAACTTCATAACACCCATGCAGATGGACAATACAGTTACAACTGCTGAATCCTACACAAATGCACTCTATAAGCACTTACAGGAGTGCATGGATCATGCTATCCCAAACAGGACCAAGATGCTATCCTCCAAAAAAAAGGAAGCCAATCTGGTGGTCCCCTGCCATAAACAAACTCTACAACAGAAGGAAGAAACTGTTGCAAAAGAGAGTAAAATCTCATGAGTGCAGGAGCTTCCTGGTCAGCCTCAGAAAAGAAACCACCGTAAAAAACTTCTCCAAAGCCAACTTCATGCTACTCAAGTCAGAAGTGACAAACTTCATGACACCCATGCAGACGGGAACTGAAAGTTCAACTGCTGAATCCTACACCAAGGCACTGTACGATCACATCCACTCATGCATGAATCGTGCCATCCCAAATAGAACCAAAATGCTCTCATCCTAAAAAAGGAAGCCAATCTGGTGGTCCCCTGCCATAAACAAACTTTACAACAAAAGGAAGAAACTTTTGCAGAAAAGAGGAAAATCCCAGGATGCAAAAAACTCCCTTACTAGCCTCAGTAAGAAACTGAGATGCCTCATAAAATCCTCCAAAGCTAGTTATGAAAATAAAATTGCCAAAGATTCCAAAGACAACCACAAAGCATTCTATAACTATGTCAAGAATCTAAATGGCAATGCTCAGATCTGCTCTGAGCTAAAACAGAATGGCAATAAATATACTTATCCAAAGGATATTGCCAATATCCTGGCAGATCGATTCAGTGCCAACTTCACCCCCCCCACCCCCTAAATGGCCCATCTCAATACCGGAAGATTGCCAAATTCCAGTAATAATGGCCACACAGGTACAAAACGCACTCTCTAAAGCCAAGAATACAGCATCCATGGGACCAGATGACATCCCGGGCTGTGTACTACATGGACTACAATATGAACTGGCACCTCACCTAAGTGTCATGTTTAATCATAGCCTCACCTCAGGTTTCGTGCCCACTGAGTGGCACAGAGCTACAGTTATCCCAATCCACAAGGGGGGATCCACCTTGGATCCCGGTAACTACTGTCCCATCAGTCTGGCAAGCCTTATCTGCAAGGCCATGGAGTGTATTATCATGGAACTTATAAACAAAGACATTGGCAACCTTCAAACACTGGACCCCACCCAGTTTGGGTTTGTGAAGGGACGATCTTGTCTCCTGAACCTGATTGACTTCTTTGAATCAGTCTCCAGAGCCATGGACAAGGGTAAGGTGGTCCACACAGCCTATCTAGACCTTGCCAAGGCCTTTGACACCATCCCCCACTCTGGAATCATAGATAAACTTACTAAGTTGGGTATTTATCCCTATGTCACCCAATGGGTTGCTAAATGGCTTACTGATAGAACCCACACTGTAAAAGTAGCCGACTCCAAATCCAGCTCCAGACAAGTGACAAGTGGAGTACCTCAGGGTTCAGTCGTGGGGGCGCTCTTGTTTGGCATCTACTTCTCTGATGTACAGGTCAACACTAAGGGACTCTGGCTAACAAAGTTTGCAGATGACTGCAAACTGGGAGCCATTATTGAATCCCCAAATGATGTGGATACTCTACAAAAGGGCCTTACAAAAACAGATACTTGGTGCCAGAGCCATGGGCTCAAGCTCAATGCCAAGAAATGTATTGTTATCCCCTTTGGGAAAAAACATGTATCCATGAATTACCATATAGGTGGCAGTACACTAAACACTGAAAGTGTGATAAGAGACTTAGGGACACAGGTGGACAGTGGTCTCACCTTTGATAACCACATCGCCACAACAGTCAGGAAATCCTTCTATGTGGCACACCTCATCACAAAGGGCTTTTCATCCAGAAAAAAGGAGGTCATTGTCCCACTGTACTCATCCCTCATTAGACCCATTATAGAATACAACGCCCCATTTGGTATGTACCTCTCAAGACATCTGCAACAACTGGAAAGGCCTCAGAAATACCTCACTAAAAGAATCACAGGCCTAAAGCAGATGCCATACGCTGACCGCCTTAAAAAGCTCCAGCTATACTCTGTCGCATATCGTCTACTCAGAGGCGATCTCTGCCTAACATACAAGGCCATGTCAAACCCAGAGCTGTTGGACATGCTACACTTAAAGAAATCCCAATCCCTAAGAGCTACACGCTCCAGGGATCTAAATCTTGTCATCACAATAAACAAAACATGCTGGAGGGATAGGTTCCTGACCCAGAGACTCCCCAGACTCTGGAATAGATTGCCCATACATGTCATTTGGACCTCTTCAAGAGGAACCTTGACGTTTGGATGGGAGAAAGGAAATTCACCCCAGGGATCACGTCAGTCGCCCTGCTAGACAGGGGTCCAGGAAAGTAAATAATGAGGGAAGAAATAGCCAGGGAATTGTTATGGCTAGGCTTGTATAGGCCCTAGGGCTGATAGCCTAGTACCAACCTATGAACCTATGAACCTATGAGATCCCTTATAAGATCCTCCAAAGCTAGCTATGAAAACAAAATCACCACTGATTCTAAGAGCAACCCACAAAGCCTTCTATAGCTATGTCAAGAATCTCAATGGCAACACCCAGATCTGCTCTGAGTTACAGCACAACGCCATGAAAATTACAGAACCAACTGATATTGCCAACATCCTGGCAGATAGGTTAAGTGCTAACTTTACCCCCCCCATCCCCTAAAAGGCCCATATCTGTACAGGAAGAATGCAGAGTCCCTGTAATCACATCTATGCAGGTAAAAGCTGCACTCTCTAAAACCAAAAACACAGCATACATGGGACCGGACATGAACTTCAGAATGAACTGTCTCCCCACATAAGCACCATGTTCAATCATAGTCTCATGTCAGGCTTTGTGCCCACTGAATGGCGCACAGCAACAGTTATCCAACTCCACAAAGGGGGAGCCATCACTGATCCTGGAAACTATCGCCCTATTAGCCTGACAAGCCTGGTCTGCAAGGCCATGGAACGAATCATCATGGAACTCATAAACAAAGACATTGGTAGCCTCCAAACTCTGGACACCACCCAGTTCGAGTTTGTGAAAGGCAGATCATGTCTTCTGAACCTGATCAACTTCTTTAAGGCAGTCACCAAAACCATAGATGAGGGTAAGGTGGTTCACAGAGCCTATCTTGACCTTGCCAAGGTTTTTGACACCATCCCCCATTCTGGAATTATAGCTAATCTCACTAAACTAGGGATAAATCCCTACATCACAAGATGGGTTGCCAATTGGCTCACTGACAGAAACCACACTGTAAAAGTTGCAGACTCCAAATCTGACTTCAAACCAGTGACAAATGGAGTACCACAGGGTTCAGTCCTGGGACCTCTCCTGTTTGGTATCTACTTCTCTGAAGTACCTGCTAACACAGAAGGCCTTTAGTTAATGAAGTTCACAGATGACTGCAAACTAGGAGCCATAGTCAAGTCCCCAAATGATGTGGACATCCTACAGAAGGACCTCACTGAGATAGATGCCTGGTGTCAGAGGCATGGCCTCAAGCTCAATGCCAAAAAGTGCATTGGCATCCCCTTTGGTAAAAACTCTGTACCCATGAACTACCATATGAACAGCAGTCTACTTAATGCTGAATATGTGATAAGAGACCTTGGGACCCAGGTGGTCAGTAGTCTCTCCTTTGATAATCACATTGCCACAGTACTCAGGAAATCTTACTATGTGGCACACCTCATCACAAAAGGGTTCTCATCCAGGAAAAAAGAGGTCATTGTTCCCCTCTACTCGGCACTCATTAGACCCATTATAGAGTACAACTCCCCTTTTGGAATGTACCTCACAAGACATCTGCAGCAGCTGGAAAGGCCACAGAAGTACCTCACAAAGAGGATCATTGGTCTCAAACAGATGCCCTAGACTGACCGTCTCAAAAAACTCCAGCTTTACTCTGTAGCATATCACCTACTCTGAGGAGATCTCTGCCTAACATATAAACTATGTTAAACCCAGAGCTGTTGGACATGCTACACCTAAAGAAATCCCAATCCCACTGAGCTACACACTCTAGGGACCAAAACCTTGTCACCACAATAAACAGGACATGTTGGAGGGATAGATTCCTGTCCCAGAGACTTCCTATACTCTGGAACAAGCTACCCATCTATGTCAAGCAAAGTTCCTCATTAGCACTCTTCAAGAAAAATCTTGATGAGTGGATGGGAAATATTAAATACACCCTGGGGATAACTTCTGTGGCTCTGCTCGAGAGGGGCGCAGGAAATTAACTTTCTTGGGTGGCATAAGCCAAGGAAACTTGTTGGCCAAGCTTACTTAGGCCCTTGGGCAATTAGGCCTAGTACCTACCTATGAACCTACATATATATATATATATATATATATATATATATATATATATATGTATATATATGGGATCTGTACAGATCCCGAAAAACATTTTTCACCGAATGATTATCGATGGGGCATATTTGCGCGAAAGTGCTTTTCACCGAAAAAGCACTTTTACATAAGTATGCCTGTTCCGGAGATCGTAGTACGGCGCAGGTAAGGGAAAATCCCACATTCCCCACTGTAGTGCAATCTTGGAGTGAGAATGTTAAAGTAAGGGGTGTGGAGGGCACAGCCCCCCACATGGGGGGCACAGGGAGGCTTGCACCCCTGCATAAACGTAGATTTGTTTTTTTTTTGTTTATTTTTTTTAACGCACTTTAACGAAAGCACTTTTTTAGTGAAAAGCACTTTCATTAAAGTGTGTTCGGTGATAATGGATTTGGGCTTTTGCACTTTCGTGCAAAAGACCTAGATCCATCTCTCTCTCTATATATATATATATATATGTATATATAAATATATATCTATAGCTATATATATTTATATATGTGTATATATATATATATATATATATATATATATATATATATATATATATATATATATATATATATATATATATATATATATATATATATATATATATATATATATATATATGTATATAGTTAGGCTTTTATGGCTTCTGTGATTTCTTGTCTAATAATTTTCCTGTGTTTCTGTATATGTAATTTTGAATACTATGTCTCCCAAATTCAGTAGCCCATATAGTCTTTATAGAAAAAATGATGTGTCTTCTTCATTCAAATATAAGTGCTATTTCTAGGTTGACAGTGGAGTACAGGACTAGATGACAGAATTTTGCTGTGGATAGACAGCCTTTACCACAGAAGTTCTGGGAAGGTACATATATATTTTTTTCTAATATCATATCAGATTCCTATTGAATATTACTTCCACAGCAGGGATGTAGGGAAATATTGAGTCTGTTTACCTCTGATTCTGTCCAATAAATGTTGTGCAGGTCCAAGGATGTAGCATTTTTTTCTTTGTAATTTAGATTCTGATATAATATTGATTTATCACTTGTTAGAAGGCCATAGTACTTTGAAGCTAACAGTATGTACAGAAGTTACTCAACATAGTTTTATAAACCCTGACTTCACTAGTGTGTTTTGTGTAACCACTGCTTTATGAAAATGTTACTCTACAACAAAATTCATTGTCTCTGACAGAGTTATTGTATCTTAGGATGCAGCAGTACTGGAGAAGAAGGAACATTTAATCATATTAGGACAGATAATACATCTCCATTTCTATTGTATGCCAATAAAGCATTGTGTCATTGTCTGACATTTTGTCCTCAAAAGCCAAAGTATAAGCAAATTTACAAATCTCATATTTTGATGCAACCCATTACTGCAAATGATGTATTTTATATTTTCGTATTGGAAAAATACATGAAACATTGGGCAAAGCCCCCCCCCCTGCTCCCCTTACTGATGTGTGCTAACCCTAACCAGACAAGTTACATTAAAAAAATAATTTCCCTAACATTAGGAATATTCCGATGATGCTTGGGCTCAGTACTGCAGCTGGGGCTTACTGAAAGCTGGATAGAAGTTGTTTTGCAATTGCTATATTTTGTTTGTCATTGGGTTTGCTGCTTTTTCTCATCAGTCATTTGTGTGTTGCTAAGTTGTGTTAACCATTCTGATATAATACAAGTATATACATATATATATATATATATATATATATATGTATATATATATATATATATATATATATATATATATATGTATGTGAATATATATATATATATATATATATATATATATATATATATATATATACATATATATATATATATATATATATATATATATATATATATGTGTGTGTGTGTGTGTGTGTGTGTGTGTGTGTGTGTGTGTATGTGTGTGTGTGTGTGTGTGTCTGTGCATGTGTGTGTCTTAAGTAGAACATAAGCCCGTTTTCCTTAACTAAATATCAGTCTAAGTAAACACAGTAGTGAAGCATCCATTGACACAAAATTGTATTCAGATTAAATAATAGAATACACCACTTCATTATGATGTGCAGTTGTTGTAATACTACCATATTACCTTTGCTGAATTTGACAATTTATTATAAATATCTCATATTTTTCTCAGAAGTTCAAGTGGGGTTCTGTGAAAACTTTATAGAATATGAGGCATATATGTGGCTTAACAACTTCAACTCTTTTGGCAAATGATAGAATAGGTGCATCAGTCTACACTTGTAAATTTAATACATTGTGTCCACAAGTCCAGTTCTTGTTCAGGCAACAGTATGCCAGTGTATTTTCTGATTTGTTCAGTGGTTCTTTGCCTTCTAAAGTTTTGATCCAGTTGTACAGTAATTTCACTGTTCATCAATGGATAATGTACTACCCTTCCCATGAACACTATACATCCGGAACTATTGTTTTATACTGAATTCTTCCTATAGTCTCATCACCTAGAATGAAAACTGCACAGTTACCATTATCCTTTTAAAATTACACCTAACAATCACTTTTACTATAAATGCATTGATTTAATGAGACATATAATCCAGCTGAACTCTTTCTTCATATCTATGCAGAATAAAATTCTATATGCCATTGTGGAAATGCCAACCATTTCTTTGCTCTATCATGAGGTCACAACCTTGACTGATTGACATTAATTCCCTACACCATTCTTCAGAGACTGTGAAAGTAGTATTGCAGACTGTTTCAAAATGTTATATTTTTTAACATGGAACTATCCCACAAAAGCTTATTATTTTAATATTGAGCATTAAAATTGATTGACTATCCCTTTAAGAACCATGCTGAATGTCATACATTGTGACATCTCAAAATATGTTTCTGTGCAGAAATGCATTTAATGGCCCTAATTAAATTAAAAAAAAAATCTCATCTAATGGCATTCCTTTTTGCTTCAGTTGCCCTGTGCTGTTTTGCCATTTATTATTGCTTAACTGTGTATTTACCTCTCAATCCAAGATTCTTGCCAGAATACAGTCTTGACACAGTGTACCATTCATAGCAGTAATATTTTGAAACATTTAAAAATATTATTTCAATGAACATAATATTCTACAAGAATGTACCAAAATCATTTTCTTGTAAAAATGTGTAAAAGGTACGTCACCTAAATTGCATCGTCTACAGCAATGTATTTGTTATCAGCGGTAAACTGATCTGTTGTATTTTGTTTTATGAAATTGCACCTAGAGTTTATTGTCATTATAGTTTCAAGAAGAAAATTATATGTTTAATTTTTCAACAAGAATGCAGAAATGTTATAAAAAGGTTCATGTCTGTTTCCAGTTTATTTTTCAAAATCTTGACTTAAAACTAAAGATAAACACTGTCCTCATACATGAAACTAATAATCTGCTGTGAAATGCAAATATTGTTCTGCTGCACTATCAGCTATTATATATTCATATGCAAACAAAACTCTATTAAAGTGATGCCAATGGTGTTATTTTAGGTGGAAATCTATCTATCCATATGTGTGTGTGTGTGTGTGTGTGTGTGTGTGTGTATATTTATATATATATATATATATATATATATATATATATATATATATATATATATATACACACATATATATATATATATATATATATATATATACATATATAGGTCTACTTTGATTCACTGAAAACTCATTTCACTGAATTTCAAAACACTCACAGCAAATTGCTGAAAGATCAAATCACTGAAAACTCATTTCACTGAATCACATTTCACTGAATGTAAGTACTGTTGGGCAAATAAATTGTATATGCCCTTTTCCCCACTGTAGTGTGATCCTGGAGTTAGTATATATAGTTGGGGGATGTGGGGGGCATAGCTCCCCATCTACTTTTGATTTTATATTGTTAGCTTTCAGTGAAATGAGATTCATAAATATAAAAGCTACCTAGGTGGGGGGGCTATGCCCCCCAATATGGGAGGCTGTGTCCCCCCCACACACCCCAACTATATATACTAACTCCAGGATCGCACTACAGTGGGGAAAAGGGCATAAACATTTTATTTGCCCAACAGTACTTACATTCAGTGAAATGTGATTCAGTGAAATGAGTTTTCAGTGAATCAAAGTAGACCCCTATATATATATATATATATATATATATATATATATATATATATATATATATATATATATATATATATATATATATATATATATATATATCTACATAGCTATATATCTATATAACTATATATATATATATATATATATATATATATATATATATATATATAGATAGATAGATACATAGATATCGAAAGACCAGCTGAGCAAAATTCCACATAACCGAATCTGGAAATGTTGAATCAGCAGTTGAGGTGGTGCGCTGTGTTAATGGATAGCTGGAGATTCAGGTAAGTTTTTATATTTTAAGGGTTTTGGGTAGGGATTTTAGTGTATGTTAGTGTCTTGGGAAGTTGCTGGTATAGGTTACGGTATGTAGGTAAGAGTGTGAGTGTGTAATGTTGAGATTGGTGGTGTTTGTACATATGTGATGTTTATTTGTGCACGTAGTGTGTGTAGTGGTGGGTTTAGTTTCTTTGTCTTTTTAGTGTGACTCCGGAGTTAGTATATATAAGTAGTGGGGATTCCCCACAAGGGGGGTGCAGGGGATTTGCCCCCCTGCTTATATTTAGGTTAGGTTTGTGTATTTGTGTTGGGCTTGTCTGTGTTTCTTTGTTTGTTATAGTGTGGGGAGGAAGGTGTATGTGTGCTTGTTTGTGTGGTGGATGGTGTATTTAAAAGTCGCCATTTTGAATTTTGCGCTTTTGGGGTTTCGGTGTTTTGAATTTTCGGCTTTATAGTCTCAAGATACTAAAATTCAAGATTTCAGTATTTTGAGATTATAAAGTGAATATATATATATATATATATATATATATATATATATATATATATATGAAGTATGTGTGTGTTTGGTTCTAGACTTGTGGCTTTACTTAATCAGAGTAACTTTTTGTAGTATCTTCTGCTGTTTTAAGATGTTTTTTCTTCTTTTTATGCTCAGTTACTGTCATTTTAAATCACGACAATAAACCGTGACTTGCATATTTGTGATGAACGTTAGCCTTCTATCCCATTCTCATTACAGAATTTGTAAATATCATACATGAAGGTAGTATGTAAATCATTTATTGTGTCTTCTGGTCATCCCTGTTAGCTACACTAATTTGTATAAGTATTTAATTTTGTATCACTTCCCTTAAGTTATCCTGAGTAGCTAATTTTACCTCATTGCTCTTCATTATTAATATTAGGTATGTGCTTGTCCTATTGATTTACCATTTATTGTTTGCTTTGTAAACTACAGTGAATTGCCATTGTATATTTTTGCCCAGTGTATTTCTCTGCAGGACTCCAGAAATAGACATTTTTACACAGCAAATATACGTAATATAAAATAAGAAAAAAGGGAAACATGTTCACTGATTTTCTTAGTTTTTCCTGATTAAAAAAAAAACAGATTTTAGAAAACCTTCTTTATTAGCTTTGATTCCAGCAATACTTTAATTCTTCTGTATGCATTTCAGCTGTCTATAAACAGAGACACTTTTGTCTAAAAAGGCTCCTTTGTTCAGATGTTAGCAGCAGTGTATTGAACATAATATATCACATATCACAAAAATGTGAATACTTACTTGTTCATCTCTTCATTGTAAAGCCGATTGACCTGAATTATAACTTGTACTTTAGTGGAACTGCTTTGCCTAGCCATTACTATAAATGTGCATGGTTTGCAATATAACCAAATTTATATTTTAAGTGTTTCATAAAACAAAACTGTAACCAACAAGTAAACTGCATTACATTGTATGATGTATTCTGTATGCTGGAAAATAAATATGTTAAACAGGCAAAACTGAACCTGAATTTCTCATTAAGTCAGTAAAAAACTCAAGGGGCTCCAAGATGCTAAGAAAACTTCAATTTATTAATATAAAAATCAACAAAAATAGATACTCTTTCGCACAAAAGATTGTCCTTCAGATGTATGATATCAGAGCAAATCGAATAAAACATTCAAATAGTAGTAATCAGTCACATGGTTACATTTTTGTAAGTTGTTATATTATCTGTTCATTGCATTGGATTTATGCTGACCTGACCATTAAGGCTAGAAATAGTATCTGCTTTTAACTTGTTTATCCTGTGTAAATAAATTCTATGTAATAAAAGTATTTTGTCAATAATTTTAGTTCCATAACCAACTATTCCTACACTCACTCATTCCACAACTAATTATGTTCACTTTAAATAGACTTTCTAGTGCTCATTCTTACAACATAATTGTCATTCTTTAGAGACTGGCTTCAGTATTATGTTCTATTGTTTCCCCTTGTCCATTCTTCTGTTTTGATTAACAGGTAAATATGAGTGATGTATGCAAGTTATCATCTAATGCAACAGATTAATGTACTACATTTCTGTTTCAGATACTATACATTTCTGTTTTTATGATTTTGTTTTATATATTGTTGTAACTCTGAAACTTCTCTTCCCAGGTTTCTGCTGAAAAAAGGCTCTAACCATAGTTGGACTTTCCATGTAGACAATTGCAGATGTAAAGAAACAAAATTAATAAACATATATATTAACCTTTTCCTTGTTTAAGTAATCAGATCCTCTCCCCTTCTGTTATTAAAGGCTGTCTCCAGCACTGCAAACTTGAACTCATGTGCATGGTCTGAGTATGTTTATAAAGTGCATTAGCCATTATTGTTCTCCAGACTGCATAGCAACTGTTGTTAGTATGTGGTATTTACTCTAAGCCATTTTGATAATGTTAGGAATTATACTGTAAATTATTTCAGTTTTCAGTGTTGTTTTAAAATAGTTTTATATCTAGATAGCTCCTACAAAAAATAATAATACTCAGTTTTATGAAAGACACATATTCTATTTTCTTACCTCCCCTGTCTATTTTAAACAAGTTTCAACAACAGCAGGCATTTTTATTAATAATGATTAAAGACATTATGACCTCCAAAAGGAAGAAAGCTCCTTTTCCACTACCCACTTCTAATCAGCACAGCCTTCTCATCATTTCATTGAGAAAAGGGTCTTACTAGAGGATAAAATGGTCTAATGAAACATGCAGTCTGTTGCACTAGGGAGACTTACCAGGTTAAGTCAAGGGAAGCTACAAATAAATGTATACTTTTGCAGAATTTTGTATGTCTGCACTAGCTGGTGAACTAACAGTAGCTGTGGAGTTTCATAAGAAATGAGAATAATGCAGTGCAAACCTTTTGGCTACTTTCCAACTGCTACTATACCAGAACATGGTTAGATTATTTTGTTTTGCTTCTAAATACAAACAGTCTTGTCTATATATTATTTAACTTTTGCTGTGATTGTCCTTCAGCAAGAACATGCTTCATACCTTTCTCTTCAGACATGTAGTAAAAGTATTGCTTATGCATTTTAGAGCAAGATGTTCAGATATTTTGAAAACTGATCACAACACTGGAGGTTTTTCTGTAGACAGATAGATGAGTCTCTAGTTTTCTTATATAGTACATTTCTCCTTTCTAATAAAGTCCAAGTGAAGAAGTCCTTTTTCAGTAACTGCTTAAGAGAAAACTAATTTCATGGGAACATCATAGGAGACAAACTTGAGAGACATGACATATTAACATTTTTATCTAAATAATGATTTCATTGTAGTGCAGGAGACACTCAGTGGCTACTAACCAAATTAATTTTATTTTCATTTTTTTAAAGGGCATTCCTCTTTAAGAATGCCTTTTGCATCCCGTCCAATTGCACAGACGCAACAGGTGTTTGCGACCTGTTTTCGTCTTCTGTACCTGTGCGACTGATGGTTATCGTCTTTGTCTTTCGAGCCTACCGGGAATTTGAATTCCAGAGGATGTTTGGACTGTGGACGAATGTAGAAGTGAGAGTTAGGTGTGTGCATGTGTGTGTTTAAGTGATTAAGAGATGTGTGTGTGTGTGTAAGAAATAGGTAGGGGTGTGTATGCAAGTATGTGAGAAGTAGGTAGGTAAAGGTAGGTGTGTGTGTAATGTGTGTTTTTAAGTGTGTAAGAAGTAGTTCTTATGGTTCATACTCAAACAGGGCCGCTTATCCTAGGCAGGGTTATGCAGTTAGCTCCCCATGCAACAGTAACAGCCAGTAGGCTGGGGTACCCTCTGGTAACAAGCCATCCTTAGTGTCCTCTTTTCAACAACAACAGCAGCGGTTTGGGCATGGTCCTGGGACTGGAACCCATCAGCCCATTTCCACTCCAAACTTAAACCAGCTTCTGACATCCCCTAGCATGGCTAGAGGTTACCAGAACTTTGCAGGATCTGATTACAGTAATAGTCCCCAGGATGGGAGCAACAAGGGACCAGCAGACATGGCGAACCAGTATGGTGGTGGCAACCAGGTTTCGGTAGGAAGGCAACAAAGGAGTCACCATGCCCCCATGAGCCCCGGTAACTGTGGACAACCTCACACAGCCAGAACCCAGGTAACATTGCCTATAGCTTCCTGTTCGAATAAAGTGGCTTTGTTTTCTTTCTTTCAAATGTTGAATGAGGATGATCTGTGTGTATATGTGTGTGTGTGTGTGTGTGTGTGTGTGTGTGTGTGTGTGTGTGTGTGTGTGTGTGTGTGTGTGTGTGTGTGTGTGTGTGTGTGTGTGTGTGCAAATTTGTATGTGGGGGGCTTTAGTGTACATTTTTTTCTAAACCTGTTAGACGGAATAGCCATTTTAAGCATCATGTTGCCCTTTTTATTTTTGAGGGCTGGAAGTGAACATTTTTGTTTGATCAGGGTCAGGTGTTGTGGGACAGTTAAAAACAATGTCTGTTGTCATAAATAAAAACTATGGGTAGTCTTTCTTAGTAATTTTCTTGTTGTGTTGCACTACTAGAAAATGTAAGCCACTTTTTTTCTCTTTTTGACTTTGGTGCTTAAGTTATTAAAGTTGGAATTCATGCTCATTTTCTGTTAATGGGGACAGATTGTTAATTTTGTGCCGTCATTTTCATTGAAAGGTTGTTTATCCTGTGTCTTTCCCTTTGTGTTTGCTTGCTGAAAGTGCTAGTAAACAAATCAGTGATTTAAGTAAATGTAGATTGTTTGGAAATTTGAATTATGGATGTAAAGTCCTTCTGTTAAAGCCGGAAGACAGTTGGTCTTAGGTTGACATTCAATCTGTAATCTGATTGGCTCCTCATCATCTGCTCTTGGCTATTTATAATTGCTTCTGATGTGATGCTGTAACAGTTCTGATGAGTTCACAGAGTTTTACTGTAGCTTTTTTATTTTATTTTTTTGTACATTTGTGTAACATATCTAAATAGTAAATTAGAATTATATCCACATATGCATCTAAGGCAAATGCATGATTTTCAGTGAATTTTAAAGTGTGATCTTGAAATGCTCAGCTGTAATATCATTTGAATCCTAGTAAGGAAACTTAAAAAATGTATTTCTTGGAGTATACTCACTGTTGTTGTAGTCTTGACTTCCATGGAGCAGAATGTTGCTGTATTTTTCCAGTTATTGATCAGGTTTTCTTCTAAGTTAATATTTCTAATGTAGTGCTAATATTTGAAGGTAGCAATCTGGATACTTCTCTATTGGGTGAAGATTTTCGACTTCCAGAAAATTTGAGTACCTTGTCCAGTACAACTTCATGTAGGATATGTAAATCAGCATAATTTGTTTTTGAAGAGGCAGATTTATTTTATTGCATTGTATCTTGAAAAAAAGAACTATAACAGCAGGCAGATTTCAGCAGTCATTTTACATACCGATTTGTCCGCCAAGGTATACTACACTGCCCACCCCCTACGTTTGTGTTTCATACTACATAGTTAGCTTTGACAGTAATTATCTAAGACCTGTTCATGCCATCACATTTGGAGAAGGCATGCAGATGTTTTGTTGCCTTGGTTAAGTTGAGAAAATCCTTATTTTGAGGATGTTTGCTTATGAGAGACCCAGAAAAGTTGTGATTACATAAATTTGTTTTGTAACTGCAGTGGTGGTGCTGCGGTAGCGTTGTCACCTCACAGAAAGATGTTGTCCTGTTCAATTCTCAGCTAGAGTGTCTTCTGTGTGGAGACATGCTTGAATGGGCGTTCCTTCGTTGAACGTTGTGCATCAGGGCTGGCAACTCAGCACGTAAAAATATACTGCCAATCATTACCAGACCGGAGTTCCACTGTGGCGACCCATAACCGGGAAAAGCCGAAAGACACAACATGTAATAATGTTTGTTGTACAGCTCAGCATGATTTTTTCTCAAATAATTTTAATAAATTATTTCCAGATGCTGAAATGTAGGTCATAAGAGACATGGCATTTAGTTGTTATGCTGTGTTTACAAAAGTCAGTGTGTTAAATTTTAGTGCTGTCCCATTTTAAGCAGTTGTGTTAAAGAAATATGTAATACTTTTGGGGAAAAAACAGTTAGCAGCATAAATGGCAAGACAGCTTTCCTTCTGAAGGTTTGTGAAGTTCCTGATATTTGGATTACTTTAGTAGATGTTTTGCTTTGTGTGAAATGCATTTCTGACTTTAAGAAAAAATGTAGCTCCTGGGGAAAGGTGGGGGGTTATAAAACTAAGGATCAGGTTCTGTTTAAAAGTTGGTCTAGTCAGTACTTTGACTTCAACTTATGATATTTTCCTAGTTGTAAAATTGTTATAAAGAAATGCGCTTGTAACTGTTCTGTTAGTTCGCTTACCTTTTGGTTTAGTAATATGTAACTGCTAAATTTGTGATTTATTTTTAATGTTTTTGTAACTGGGCAGTGAAAGTGTCTAAAGAATCTATTTCATTTTTCATCAAGTATTGCCAAATGCACTTCAGTAGTCCAGAAGACTCCTTTCATATGATCTAGACAAAAGTAAATGCATGCATTAAAAGGGATGACTAACTGAAATAAAATGACTGAATAAATAAGGATTATCAAGTAAGTGACAATTTTATGGTTTGTCTGGCACAAAATGTAAGGCAGTGCTTAACTTGGGGTATTTGCCAAATGGACTAGTCTAGAAGCATTCTCATACAGTGACTGCAAAAGTGGCACTGACTAGAGTTAAGAAGACTGTGTCACCTTTTTTTTATTTTTTTTTATTTTTTTTTTTTTTTGTGTTTTATAACTCACTTAGTAATTTTCTCAGTGGGTTATCTATTGACATATGAAAGATGGTGATCTATTAACTGTAAGTTTTTATGTCCATCTTTTGTTGACTGGAAAAGACCTATGGTGGTATGCATATTGACTAGGGGAAACTTGGTGAGAATCTGTCCTGGGAGCTCTACTGCATTTACTTATCAGAGGTCCAGTCAAAGACAAAAGGCCTGTGGCTGATCAAGTTTGTGGAAGACTGTAAGTTGGGTACTATCATTGACTCCCCAAATTATGTTAACATACTGCAAGAGGGTCTTACAGCAAAACATGACTGGTGCCAAAGTAATGGCCTTAAGTTAAACACAAAAAAGGTTTTATCATACCATTCAGCAAAACAACAGACCCTACTGATTACCACATCAGTGTTAACCCCCTAAGCACACAACCTGTGGTGGGAGACCTGGGTACACAGGTTGACAACAATCTCACATTCAACCATCATGTAGTGGCAGTGGTCAAAGCCTTTTACTTGGTTCATCTCATAGGTAAAGGAATTGCATCCAGAAAAAAAGGAGGTTATTGCCTTTCTGTACTCCTCCCTCATTAGGCCAATAATTGACTATAACGCCCTGTTTGGTATGTACTGCTCTAAATACCTGCACCAACTGAAAAGGCCACAGAAATACCTCACAAAGAAAATTCATGGCATCCAATACTTGTCTTATGTGGACAGGCTCAAATTACTATCACTCTACTCGATATCGTACAGATTTTCCAGGAGTGATCTGTGTCTCACTTACAAGGCAATCTCGGACCCTACCCTACTGGAGATGCTCCATGTCCATAAGTTGAACACCTTGCCAATTACCCACTCGAACGCCATAAATCTAGTATGTGACCTCAACAAAATCTGCTGGAGATACAGATTTAACTCCCAGAGGCTGTCCCATCTCTGGAATAGGTTTCCCATACACATCAAATGGAGTACCTTACTGACCATCTTCAAGCACAAATTTGAGTACATGGGGAAACCACAAATTTATACCCGAGGTTCCACCTGCATCCCTCATTGACAGGGGTGACAGGTGCTGACTGAGGTTTGTTTTTTTGGGGATAAACTCTTGGCTAGGCTTCTAATGGCCCCAGGGCCATTAGCCTAGTAACCTCCTATGTTCCTAAGTAGGTAGGAGTGTGTGTGTGTGTGTGTGTGTGTGTGTGTGTGTGTGTGTGTGTGTGTGTGTGTGTGTGTGTGAGAGGGAGGTAGGGGTGTGTGTGTGTGTGTGTGTGTGTGTGTGTGTGTGTGTGTGTGTGTGTGTTTGTGTGTAAGTAAGTGGGAGGTAGGAGTGTGGGCAAGGGAGGGGGTCATACCTCGCAATTATCCAGATTTTTGCCTCATATATTTGTTTTGGTTTCTCACAGAATTGTGTTTTTCTGGCATATCATTTAGGACTGAAGTCAGAAAATAATAGCAGACATTTGAGCTTTAGACTTCATATCCTTCAGCAAATGCATACTAATGCAACACTTGTTGTTCTATCCACTTTCTAAGGAGGTAGGGGGATGTATGTGTGCATACCTCTCAGTTGTACATATTTTCATAGAATGTCCAGATTTTTGCCTTATATTTTTGGTCTGTTCTTCATAAAAATTCTTTTTTTTTTTTTTTTTTTGAAAAATCACTGAGTTTCAAACTTATTATCCTTGAGAAAATGCATTGTGATACAAATCCTGTTACTCTAGCAACTTTAACATTATAACAGACTTTCTTCAGATTTCTTGTGCTAAGAGATTGAGAGGTAGTATTTGTGTGTGTGTGTGTGTGTGTGTGTGTGTGTGTGTGTGTGTGTGTGTGTGTGTGTGTGTGTGTGTGTGTGTGTGTGAGAGACATTGAGATGCAGAGTTAGCAGCAGGTTGAATTTATTTTCAAGTGCTTTTTCAAGGAATTATGAGCGTCAAGGGAAGAGAAGTTTACTGCTGCTCATGCTAAGTCTGCTTAATATGTGCAACTGTTTTGTTTAGCAAATGGTATCACTATTGTGGTATAGAATATTAAAGAAGTCTTAGTAGCACAGCAGGTAGAAAACTTGCATCTTAATGCTGAGAGCTGTAGGTTCTACTCCCACAGTATGCAGAGTTGTATTTGAAGAGGGTGGGGTGCTGCAGTCCTGAGTACGTCCTCCTTTGGATGAGATGCCTAGTAAATATGTACCTGTTTTTCAGCATGCCACTCATTCCCCATTGCAATATACCAGCTTGCCATTTTTTTAATTTAACATAAGCAATTTATTCAAGGGCAGCAGGCACTGAATTTATAGATTTAACACTGAAATATAAAGTTGTTTCTAGCAACAACCTCGTCATTAGTTTCAGATCACTTTAACATGGAATTATTCAGATGACTTTTACTTCTGCAGAGATTGTGCATAATAACTGATATTGGTGGATTGTAATGACAGAGGTTTGAGTGGCCTTTTATGGTTGAAAAGTTCTGAAATAGGCAGCTTGTTATCACTGAGCAGCATTGATTTATTGATCAGCCTTAGCCTACACAAAACATAGGTCTTTCTTGCAGGCTAGGCACTACCAGCACATTCAAGTCAAATTAATCCATTCCCTTCATTAAAAGAACATAGGTGGCGGTGCTGCGGTAGCGTTGTCGCCTCACAGAAAAATGTTGTCCTGTTCGATTCTCAGCTAAAGCGTCTTCTGTGTGGAGACATGCATGAATGGGCATACCTTCGTTGAAGGTTGTACGTCAGAGCTGCCAACTCGGTACATAAAAATCTACTGCCAGTCATTAGCAGACTGGAGTTCTGCTGTGGCGACCCCTAACCGGGAAAAGCCAAAAGATACAACAACAGTAAGAGCTTGCTATCATGGACAGTTTCCCAACATCTCTCTCAACAGCCTGATAGACATGAGCATCCTGAGGCAATGTAGCAATTGTCTATTCCATACTGACAACCACTATCTCCTGAAGCAAACACATACTTTTTTGTGAGAGATGTAGTTGCACTTTGAAACTGGAGGCAAGACTCTCACATAAGGACAAATTGAATGCCAAACAAGTTGTCAGCACACGCATTTCCCACACTAAATAAAGATATGACATAAAAACTCACGTATGTGGACGCAATCACTAGTAACTTACCAAAAGATCAGAGGCCTCCCAAACGGAAACCACTTGCACACATGATAATGCAAAAAAAACAACCACAATACATAATAACACACATACATCAGTGTCTCAACAAATTAACCGATAAGGCATGACACCACAAAACCTAATGTACTGGTTATAGGTGACTCCATTGTAAGACACATGGATGTTCTCCTCAGCAGGCATGATAAGGAGCTGGTTATGGTTAGCTGCCTGTCAGGTGCCAGGATCCATCAAGTCACTTAAGCACTCAGGTCACTCAACCACAAGTACCGGTATGACTCCACCATAGTACACATGGCAACGAATGACTTGAGATGTACGTCACTGGACTATATGAAGAGAGACATGATTGAGCTCTCAGATTATGTGTCACAGGCAGGTGTAAGCCTAGCCTTAAGCACCATCCTACTTTCTCCAAGGAAGATGTCACAATACAAACAAAGAGTTACTGACTTTAACAATTGGCTTAACATCTCTTGTCAGTCCAAGTAATCAAATATCTGTCAGCCTGGGAAAACAAGGTCAGTAGGCCATGGTCCTTTGACAGAGATAGTCTGCACCTGTCTTCTTTAAGTTTTTGGATACTGGCAAAGGCATTAGCCACCCCTGTTATGCATTTTTTAAGGCAGTGGCAAAAAAAAAACAACCTTCCAACATAACAAAATCCTTTCTAGATAAACATAAGATACTCCTGCTTAATGCTAGGAGTCTAAACAAGAAACTGCATCCCTGGAAGCACTCCTCACTTTGGAAGATGCTGACAACTTTACTGTCAATAAGACATGGTTCAAAGGTGTGGAAAGCACCCTGGCCGTGCAGGGATACAATGCCTTCCATGCATTCAGACCACAAACTGACCATGAAAGAACCAACGGAAAAGGTGTATTCATCAGGGCGGGAGGTTGGCATAATGGCTAAGGTATTTACCTTACAGACCCGAGGTGCAAGGTTTGATTCTTGCATGGGGTAATTGGCTAGGCCTAAAATGATCCATAAGGACAGTTAGCCTAGTATGACCCCAACCTATCTTCATTAAGGATAAGTACACCCTGAGTCTGGTCAAACAGCATGACTGTCTTGAGCTTCTCTATGCCCATTTTATTATAGGTAAAGTCCCCACAACATCATAGCTAATTATAGGCCCCCACAATGAAGCAGGAAAAGTATACCATAATCCTGGACTTACTGGAGTCACTTGCCATACAGTCCAATGCCTTACTTGTGGGTGAATTTAATTATCCTACCATTGACTGGGAAACATACAAAACCACAAATATACTGGCTCAGAGGTTCTTGGACTTTGCAATCCAAATGCTCTGTAGCAGCTAGTCAGCACATCCACAAGAGGTTCAAATGTCCTGGACATAGTATGCACTAAGATGGGAGAGCACTGCAATCCCCCCATGTGATGTCCTCCCTGGTAAGATCAGACCATAAATCAGTCTTGTTTGATGTAATTATAAGACCAGATATCCCATCAAGCTTCAAAGCACTTAATAATCTTTCAAAGACAAATTACCTCCTACTAAGTGATGATATAAGAATTTTCAAAGCTCCGTCAAATGCAGATAACATGGGCTGCTATGCAGAGGTGTACATCAATGCCCTGTATAACTACTTAAGAAGTTATATAGAATCAGCTGTACCTGACAAGGTTAAAACGAGTTTTGCCAAAAAACAAGCCACCCTGGTGGACTCCTAGTATAACCAAGCTTTACAGAAAGAGAAAGTAATTAATGTCCAAGAACAAGAAGGAACTGGCTCAGCAGAAAAAAATCCTTATCTAGCTTAAATAGACAAATTAGAGATCTTGTCAAGTCCTCCAAAGATAATTATGAACCAAAAATAGCCTCCCTAACTAAGGATAATAACAAGGCATTCTTTAACTACATCGGAAATCTAAAAGGGAAACCGACCTATGCGCTACACTGGTTGTGGATAGCACCACCCATAATCAACCGAGGTAATAACCAGCCTGATAGTTGACAGATTTGGAACAAACTTCACCCCTCCCACCCCATACTGTCATCCTGCAAAGCATACCGGCCATCATTCCTCAGTCTAAAATATCAAGAGAGCAGGTCATCTTGGAGCTCACCAAGGCCAAAAACATGTTATCATTGGCACCAGACAACATCACAGGCTGGCTTTTAAACAACTTAAAACATGACCTAACAGACACTCTTGCATCCTTGTTTAACCATAGCCTGCAAACTGCTATGTTCCGGCAGAATGGAGGACAGCAACAGTAATCCATCTGCACAGAAAGGGACCATCAACAGACCCTGGAGATTATAGGTACAGAAGCTTGACTAGCATTGTCTGCAAGGCTATAGCAAGAATCATTATGGACCTTATTCACAAGGACATAGATAATCTCCAAAGTCTAGACCCAACCCAGTTCAGATTCATTAAAAGTAAAAAATGCCTGATAAACATGGTTGACTTCTTTGAGAAAATCACCAAGGCCCTGGATGAGGGAAAGACAATGCATACCACCTATCTTGACCTAGCCAAGGCATTTAACACCATCCCCCACTCAGATATTATGGAGAAACTCAACAAATTGGGAATTATCCCTTACATTACCAGATGGGTCACCGATAGGATGCATACTGTCAAAGTGGGTGACTTCACTTCTAGGAAGAAATAGTCACCAATGGCATATCACAGAGTTCTGTGCTGGGCACCTTACTGTTCAGTATTTATTTCTCAGACATCCAGACAAACTTGGATGACCTATAGCTGACCAAGTTCACTGATGATTGCAAATTGGAAACAGTCATTGAGTCCCCCAATGATGTTAATATACTGCAGAGAGGGTTAAAGCAGACAAATGATTGATGCCAAAGCCATGAGTTAAAGGTAAATGTATAAAAAATGCAGTTTTATTTCCTTTGGAAAAGCTGACATCCCTGCTAATTATATTATAGACAACACCCCACTAAGTGTAGACCCAGTGGTATATGATCTGGGTACTCAGGTTGATAACAATCTGAAGTTTGACCACCAAGTATCCACAGTAGTAAGGAAATCCTTCTAGTGGCACATCTTATAAGTAAAGGCATTACATCTAGATCTAAGGATGTTAGAATTCCATTATACTTGGCCCTCATCAAACCAATAATTGAGAACAATGCTCCCTTTTGCATGTACTTCACCAGCCACCTGCCACAACTAGAGAGACCACAAATGTTTTCACCAAGAAATTACAATATACACAAAACAAGTCTTATGGGGAAAGACTGAAACCCCTGTCACAGTATTCTGCCTTCTATAGGTTGCTAAGAGATTACTTGTGCCTGGCTTACAGGGCAGTCTCTGAACTGGTCCTGATGGAAATCAAACTGCATGACATCAGTCAAATCAGGGATTTTAACCTAGCCTCTGACATGAACAGGTCATTCTGAAGAGGTAGCTACATATCCCAGAGACTACCACTTCTCTGGAACAAGCTTCCAGTTCACAGGAAACAGAGCCCTTCCCTGACCCTCTTCCAACTCCACCTAGATCAATGGATGGATGGCAGCAAATTCATTCCGTGGGTAATGCCAATCTCCTTCCTTGATAGAGGAAGTTGGTATTAACTACCATAGACCCTTACCTCTGTGAACTTTACCACCTTATCACTGACAATTGGGGCAACCCAGGATAAATATGGCTAGGCCTGTAATGGCTCTAGGGCCATTAGCCTAGTAACCTTCTATGAACCTATGAACCTAATACAATTTTGTGATACCATTTTCTTGGAATAACGTAACATGTTTAGTACTTCATGACCAGTGTGAATAACAAACATAGTTTGAATGTTTATTTGATAATAGAAACTTACAAAGAGGTGGGTGTGTAGTTAAATAGTGATTAGAAATAGACAAGAAAGTATGTAATGGCATACTATAGAAATTGAGAGAGTCAGAGACAAACTGTGGAGTAATGAGTGAAGGAGGAGTTAGATTCATTTGAGTTGGTATGGATGGTTAGAAAGCCAAGACTTTATATTCAAAAATCCATAACACAGCCAGATTTTTTTCCTTTGGTTTGGTAGAAAATACCACACAGCAATAATATCCATTTTAAGTATGATTTAATATCCAGTCAAGTGTACTATATATCTATATCTATATTTACATATCTATCTATATTATATATTTATATCTATATCTATATATATATTTTTTACATTTACTATAGGACACATGATGAATGTCTGTTTTGGCTAACTTGTCTTTTTTATGTTTTATTTATTGAAGGCACATTCCTTTGAATTCTGAAAGCTAAGAATAAAGTTGGAATTATAGATTTATTCAAAATATATTTTCCAAACCTCATCATCTGATTTGTCTCTTGGCTCACTAATAGATGGAATTTTGTTGAAAACTTATATCTAAATACCAAGTGACTTTTTGATCTCTCATTTGGTGGATTTATTTTATTACTGCATCATCTTAATAGAATGAACAACTGTCCTTCCTAAGCATTCTCTTAACATAGTCTTATACATTTTCCTGTGTTTTCTGTGAGTGTTACTCTGACATCATTTGCTTTTCTACATATTGCAGTTAACCTTCTCTAATATTTTGTTTGAATGCATAAATGTTTTCCAATTGATTACTGTTAAATGGTGAATGAATATCGAACCATGTAGATGGTATTCCAACTACTGAGAAAATCTTGATTAAAATGGAAATAAGGTCATTGGTTAATATGAATGCCATCAATGTTCTAAACTGAAATGTGGAATATTAAGGTGTTAGTTTTATCAAATAGTTTCTGTTACTAGTTGGCTCATAACAGTTTATCCAAGAAATGACTTCATCATGTATAGTAGCAAAATGTTTCAGACGCCAAATTTTCCTTGTTAATTCCTTTTCATTCACTGATTTGTTAACATCTCTATCACATATTTGTCAAAAATAAAATCAATACCTTTCCAATTAGTATTAGATCTTGGTTGCTATAAATATAAAATATTAACTTTTCTTCCCTGGGATTCATGAAGCTTGCACCAGATGCAGGCATAGCATCGGCGTTCTAAAACCAAATATGGTAGCTGAGAGATCCAGGTACGGCCTGCTCCCACATGCACTACCTGCGTACGCTACGCCCACACAACTCCCGGGCCCTGTATGCTAATTGCCCCATGTGCAGCAATGTAACATGCAAATGAAGGTATGTAGCAATCCAGGAAGTGGTGCAGGCATAGTGTAAGCATGCAGAAATGGAAACCGTAGAAAACGGTTTACATTTTTGCAAACATAAAATTGGAGCCATGACAGCCGACCAAATACATGTATTATATTGTTAATATATGCCAATGGCTAAATATATAGTCATTGGCATAAAAAACATGTACAAAATATAAAATTAACATTTAATATATATATATATATATATATATATATATATATATATATATATATATATATATATATCGCACTATCGCGACGTGGAAATGCAGAGCAGCGGTGCACAAAGGGGATCGCAAGGAAAATATAAAAATATAGAATAAAACTGCAATGTGACACATATCACGATTTCTCCATAATAGTCAGTGGCAGGCATGCTACACCATACTATGGCGTAAAGGTTGCTAAGGGGCTGTGACAGTGTTATGCACAATAGCTAGGAATTAGTAGGCAATGCCATGCAAATGAGAGGAGTAATAGTGAATCACAGATTCCAGGTTGGTGTAAGGATGCACCTCACAGTGTAGCATTATAACACTGAGGTGTGCCCTTGAGATAAAGATGACATCAAGAGAAGGGTGTGTCGCCATTACTGTAAGCACATTGGAGCATTGTTAAACCAGTTTGCCCCTAGCTAGGCAAAGCTGCAGGATAGGGGTGTGTTGAACTGGCCATAGCTTTGCTTAGCTGAGAGTACACAAGGTAACTGAGTATGCATGTGAACGGAGATGAAAACGTGCGTTAACCCAGTAAACAGGTTTGCGCGGCATGCACTGCAGCTGAAACAGGAAGGATATAGGAAATAAATAAGGAAATGCAGCAGTGAAATTGGAGTACAAATGACTAATTAACACCGAGGAGCCTACATTGGGCCATTGACAACAGCTAACAAGGCTGCAAGCAGCTACCTGCAGAACAGGAAAGGGGAGGGGATGTACTGCAAAGAAAGTAGTAAAGTGTCAAAGCAGAACAAATCCGATTTGCAGTATATCAGCTGCAAGACACATTTTGCCATGACTGGGTAGGGAAAGTACAAAACAAGAAAGACAGCAGGTGGATGCATGCCTGATAATGGGAGGGGATCCAGGTTTAAAAGTGAATTAAAGGGCAACAGATTAATCAAGGCAGGCAAGCAGATCTCCACAGTAAAGGCCCTACACTTGCAGCACTCATTGTAAAACCCATAATTAAGACACGCTGCAGCTAGAATAGCTCATACATGCCCACTGACATCAGCAGCATCCATAGCAAAATAGTATAAAGTGTGAAAGCACCTCACACACATTTGTGTATTCCCATACACTCTGCACCAGTGGTGTATACAGACGGGGAACTTTTAGTATGTACATGTTAGGGGCTGCCATAGCTTTGATCCACCAGCATGTGTTGGCGACTGAAGGTGGTGTGGAGGATGATGCACATGACCACCTCAGGCACCAGAGGAGGAGGAGAGTGTTCAGACCCTGGGTAACCTACCAGGGGCTACATGATCTGGAGATAGTAGAGCATTACAGGGTTGATGGAGACATCCTACAGCAACTTGTGGAGCTGTGCCAGCCACGCTTCAGAGCCAGATCAAACAGAGGGAAACCCATCCCAGTGGATATGAAGGTATGTGTAAGCCTGAGAATACTAGCTACAGGTACCTTTCAAAAACCAACTGGGGATATCATGGGGATCTCACAGGCATCAGCATCCAGGGTACAACACCAGTTCCTGGATGCCATGTTACCACATGCCAATGAGCACATATACTTCCCCCAAATGCAGGATGAGTTGTCCAGCAATATGCATCTCTTCCGCCATGTGGCAGAATACCTGGAGGTACTGGGTGCAATAGACTGCACGCACATACACATCAAGTCAACACCCGATGAGCAGGGTAGGTGCTACATAAACCGCAAGGGATACCCCTCCATCAACTTCCAGGTCATGTGTAATGCCCAGGGCATTATCATGGATGTGTGTGCTGGCAGTCCTGGAAGCTATCAAGACTCTCACATCTGGCATGCCTCACAGCTGTATCAATTATTTGCCAGGGGGGACATCCTAAATGGCCACCTGGTGGGGGATGCTGGCTATGCACTGGAACCGTGTATGATGACTCCCATCAGAAATGCACACACAACTATGCAGGAATGCCATAATGAGGCACACACACAAACCAAAATCATCATAGAGCGTGTGATTGGGATGCTGAAATCACAGTTCCATTGCTTGGACATATCTGGTGGAGCCTTGCAGTACTCTCCAGGCACGTGTGCCCACATCTTCATAGTATGTGCCATGCTACACGATATGGTCCTGCAGAAATAGCTGCAGCAGGGACTGAATAGTGAAGGCCCTTACAGCCCACCACCATTGCCAAGGGCCCCACAGGCACAGAGGTACTCAGACCACGAGCACCCTGAGCCAGCCCCAGTAGGCAGACGGAGGTGTGCCCAGTATGCCCATGCCTTGGCAAAGAGGGAACGTATAGCACACACACTGACAGTGTAGGCACCTTGGGACTGACACCTTTCTCCACCTGCACACACAGTAAAAATGGATGGCACACACACAAGACTACCTGTAAACTGTCATGTATAGGCAGTCTACTGTGTGCATCCAACATAGGCAGTCCTCAACTATTGCACACGTAACTGCCATTGGCACAAGGTACATCAACACCTGAATAGTAAATTAAGCTATCAGCATGTGCTGATACTGTATGTATAAAATCATAGGTAAGTACTTGGCCAACTGCCAGAGGCCATTCATAAGCCCAGCCAAAATGTGTCTGCTTTTGTCACCCCATTGAGAGTAGAGCCAATGGCAGGATCCCTGGGGTGCATCTACTGTTCCTCATCCACTCTTCAAGGTTTCTTTTGCAGAGTGTTAGTGAGGGGCTCTGTATAATGTAGTTAGGGATGTTGTTCCAAAGTATGGGGAGTGTCTGTGACAGGAATCCGTCCCTCCAGCATCTTCCAGTTATTGTTCTGGCATGGTTCAGCTCACTACAGTGTGTGGCTCACTGTGACATGGATTCCCATAGGTGGAGCATATCCATTAAGCCTGAGTTCGACATGGCTGTGTTGGCCAGCATAGATCATCTCTGGGTAAACGAGATGCCACTGAGTAAAGCAGGAGTCTATTCACTCTGGTTGCATAGGCCATATGTTGGAGGCCAGTATTCCCCTTGGTGAGGTACATTCGTGGACCTCCCAGCTGTTGGAAGTGTCTTCTGAGATACATCCCAAATGGGTTATTATACCCTATGATGGGACTGATGAGTGATGAGTAAAGGGGCACTATAACCCCTGTATGTCTAGATGGGAACCCTTTAGTAATCAGATGGCCTACATAGAAGGATGTCCTAACTACTTTGGAGATATGATTGTCAAAGGGGAGATCACTATCTACCTTAGTCCCCAGATACCCCATTACCTCATCTGTATTAAAGTGGCTGTCACTTATCTGTTAATATGTTGGTGCATAATATTCCACAATGGAATGACCATGCAGTTAGTGGCACTTGGCTGGAGGCCATGACGCTGACACCCTGTGACGGTCTCTGTGAGGCCCCTTGAGGGATGTCTGTGTCAGCTGGACTATCAAGCATGGCTCCCAGTTCGCAGTCACTGCCAAACATGGTCTGCCGTAGTCCACCTGTGTTTGCCTGTACCACTGAGAAGCATATGCCAAACAATAGGTCTCCCAGGACTGAGTCCTGCGGGACACCAGTCATGACTGGTCAAGAGTTGGACCTGGAGACTGCTAGTCGTACCATGTTGGTTCTGTGTGTAAGCCCGTTGGCAACCCAACCTGTGATATATGGGTGTATGTACAGGCTGGTGTGTTTATCGATAATACCTGAGTGGGGCATGGTGTCAAAAGCCTTGGCGAGGTTCAGGTAGTATGTGTGAACCACCTCCCCCATCATCTAACGTCTGGGTGACTGTATGTAAGATGTCAAACAGGTTCAGTAGGCATGAGCTGCACTCAAACAAGCTGACCTGAGCTGGGTCATGTGTTCGGAGGTTACCAATGTCTTTTTTAATGAGTGCCATGAGGATGCGATCCATACCATTGCAAACCAGGCTAGTCAGGCTTATGGTGTAGTAGTTACAATGGTCAGTTGTGATTCCACCTTGATGGAGTGGAATAACCATTGCCACATGCCATTGTATGGGCATGTAGCCTGTGGAGAGGCTGAGGTTGGAAAGCTTAATTAGGTGGAGGGTGGGGGGGTCAGGTTATCTTGTACAGTTTGCAAGATGCAGTCTGGGACAACATCTGCCTCTATTGACACTGTGTTCTGCTGTTAGAGAGGGCCATTTCCACTTGTGTGTCTCTGATGTGTGGGATACTGTACCTTTCGGGTAGTGTTGTGGGCTCTTTAGGGGGTGAAGTATGCACTGAATGTATCTGCAAGGATGTTGGCGATATCAGTAGGGTCACCAGCACAGTGCAAATCTGTGTGTCACCACTTAGATCCTTGACATAGCCAAAGAAGGCTTTGTGGTTATCTTTCGAATCCTTGCATATTCTCCTGCTGATGTTAGCCTTGGATGATGTCATGAGGGACCTACATATCATACTAATAGTGGTCACGGATGTCTGCCCTTCATGGGATTTGCTGTTTGCCTGGATCACTGTCCTACTTCTGTAGTATAGCCTGTTTATTGCAAAGGTCCACCAGACTGGTGTCTTTGTCTAGGAGTGGGTCTTGGTTTACCAGTGATGGCATGATTCATGCATCCATGCAGGTGCTTATAGACTGCATTTGTAAATCTGTCTGTATTATGATCAGTGTTTCCCCTTAGCGTGGGGGCTGTAAACCCCCCACCTCTGTCACTAGTAGTATAAATGTAGCTATAGGAAAGGTATACACTGTGGTATCCGTGGGTGGGGAAGATGCTTGGGTGTGGAAACAGTGAATAGTTCATGGTCAGATCTAACCAGTGACCGGTTAACCTCTGTTGTGGTGCACCTGTTGCCATGTTGGTGATGACCACTTCTAGTCCACCCCTCATTAGGGAGGTTACCACCTGATACAGGGCATATGAGGTGATAAATTCCAGGAAGTGCTGGGCCTGGAAGTGAGTACTAGAGTAAGTTTCCCAGTTAATAGTATGGTAGTTGACATCTACCATTGCCAGGGTGTGTGTTAGGACTGTCATGTTCTCCACTGTCTCCAGGTAGGTGGAGTGGTGGTCCTGGGTCATGGAGAATGATCCATAACAGGCCACAGTTTACATTGCAGTTGTGGCTGATGTTAGCTGCACATGGATGATCTCAGAGGTATCATTCTTCCCCACTACCCTGGAGGTATAGGTATCCCTGATGGATATGGATACACCCCCTCCATGTCTGTCAGTCCATGTTCTGTGGCTGAAACGTGTGGTATGGGTTGTAATCTGGTAGTGCTGGTGTGCTCTCAGAAGCCTTAAGACAGATCTCAGTTACTGCACAGATGTTGATGTTGTCCATCCTGAGGAGTGTTGTGAGTGCATGCATGTTGTGATCACAAACCCCTGGTGTTGAGTAGCATAACCCTCATTAATTTTGCTATTGTGTTGTTTATGGAGCTTGTATTCACCTTCAAGACTCTCCTAAATAAGGCACCATGGGGGTGCCAATAGCCTTGGCCAGTATTCCAAAGCCTAAGGCTGACACATATGCCGGTATGGTATTGTTGCATGCATGTTTCCCATCTGTGCTTGTTTGTTATCTCTCCTGTAGGTAACCTACTGGTAAGCAATAGAAAGCCTTAAACTTATACAAGTCCTCTAGCTTCCAAGATAGGCTTTTGGAGTGACTAAGTATCAGTGTTCTGTATGTTCTTGCTGTACTTAACTGCTTCCTAACTACATGGTGATTTCTCACTGTATAGTATGATCTGAAAGTCTGTTTATTCACATATTATGGCTGTGATGGCCTGCACTTTAGAGGTTCACAGATAGCCTACTACCTATCTGCCCAAGGGCAATTAGAAGCATAGCTACAGCGTGTTGGCTTTCTCTGCACCATTGATGAAGTAACTGAGCCTCTGTCAAGCATAGCCAATGAAGCAATACCAGGCAGAGTTGCTGGAAGCTGTTGAAGACTGGGGTTGTGGAGGGTGATAGGGGCACTTAATGATCTAAAGAGGGCATGTTAATGTGACAATTCAACACCATTCAATTTCCCCATCACGTCTCACAGCTATCAAACTGGACAGGTTCCCCCATCCCCTGGCTGTATGGTTCTGGGACACATGATCCCAGGGGTGTATATTCTGTTACCCATTCACACAACAAGGTTTCCCTTGAAGTGTGTCATTGAGAGGCTATGCCTAATGTAGTTAGGAATGTAATGTATTGTCTCACAGTACATTTGTTATATGTTGTTATTTCAAGCGTAAGTGAAGCTCAATGGGTTTTGGGGCCTCCGCCATTTGCTTAGCCTAGCTTACACATAGAAATCATCTAAATAGGAAATAGGCAGAAGCAACGTTAATGTCAACAGTGTAATGGTTACAGCATCTGCATAGTATCTGTGCATTCAATGTCCCAATCCCAATAAAGGCAGGGATGTTTATCATGTTCAAAAGTATACCTTAACCACAGCTTGCATATATAGGTAGTAATCATCTGCATAACAAACATTTGAATAACCCATATAAACCCATGTGTGCTGGAGAGTACAGTCAGCAGAGAATGTAATGTTATGTAAGTGCACAGTGAGATGTTACTTCACTGACATGTATATATCCTGAGTAGTTAGCAGATGTGGCCATGTTTGCGCACACAGGTTATACGTTACAAAGTCTGTTTAACTGCTGCTATAATGTCACACAAATACTGTTAAACATGCTTACAACTGCTTAAATGAGCCTTATTCTAGAGTAAAAAAATTGTAAAGCATCGCAGGTGTTGAACCCTGGACCATGCACACTAGAGTCATGGGACTTTCCAATAAGCCATCTGAGGTGTATACATGTTTCACAGTCTTGAGACTACACCTTATACCATATGCATTCCACTGTAATGATCACAAATGGGACAGTCACTTTGTGTACATATGTACAGTACATTGTGTTACAAATTAATACGAAATATATATATATATATATATATATATATATATATATATATATATATATATATATATAAATAAATAGTACAGTTACATCAATAGCCATATATATAAACATCTATGAACACACTCCGTGACACAGAAGCACTCCAAAGGAATTGGAGTGTACACAAAACACATGCAGCTCTAGTATTATAACTATTAATATTAACCTAATTCACCATAGAAGGGATAGTTGTTGTGTATGTGAAGATTGGGGTGGGAGAGGAATGATGGGTAATAAAATCATGCATCAAGGAGGGCCTGTGTCAGATGTTCAATAATTGAACTGGAGGGATATACATGGAGTATGGGGACAATATAAAAAGCACACAAAACAAGAACCTTTCTCATTCATAATACACCCTGTCACGTCACATTGCAACACCTAATTTCACAAACATAGGAACATTAACATGTATGTACACCAGCTGACTGTCACATTTGTTTTCAGTAGTGAGGAATGCCTGTAGTAAAATATATATTCTAAACACCATAACCTTTGTATATATCTCAGATGCATTAGTGGTAAAGTCAGTGACTGTGGTGTTCATGGTCTGAGTTCAAGACCTGCAAGGGCTGTTAATTTACTTTGAGGGACAGAACAAGGGCTGTTGAATGCAGGTGGATTAAAGCACTCTTAAGTAGTTGTAAGCGGGTTTTCAAGGGTTTGCGTAATGATAAGTGGCGCTGAAACATGGTAAGCGGAGAAGCACTTCACAGGTTTAATCTTTGCTTGACATCGCACAGACCATGAGAAAACCTGCTTCCAACCACTTAAATGTGCATTGTTCACACTTTCCCTACCAGTGCCTACTCTGAGAGGTAAAATAATAACACCTTCCAGGATTAAAACCCACAAACATGCACTCCATCCTCAGAGTAACCTAACACTAAGCTACCTGAGATGTACCTATCCCAGTTGTGTATGTAGACAGGTAAAAACACAAAAGGGAGGAATGTGTTGAAATAGGACAACCCGCCATGTACCCAATGAAAGGTGTATGCTCATATATATATATATATATATATATATATACATATATATAGAGAGAGAGAGAGAGAGAGAGAGGGAAAGATAGATACAGAGACATGTCGATATATACAGATCTACATATATATGTAGATTTATAGATAGGTTTAAAACATCTACACATCTATGGAGGTACAGAAAAATGTATGCAGTAATATATATATATATATATATATATATATATATATATATATATATACACACACACACACACACACACACACACATATATATATATATATATATATATATATATATATATATATACACACACACACACACACACACACATATATATATATATATATATATATATATATATATATATATATATGTATATATTTACATACACATACATACATGTGTGTAGATAGCATCTGAAGTGTTCATATCTGAGTATAACATGGGCCATAGCAATCACACATCCCCCCCTAAACAATATGACCGTAACATATGAAGAGTATATGCCAATACACTATTACAAATATGTTCTATGGACACAGTCACCAACACAACTGCAATGACTGCAAATATCCATGACAGAAATACACAGACAGCATTCATTTTGCAAAACTTTATTACATTCTCATGTATTGCCAAAAGGATTCAAGGACTAACAGTACCTGCATGCTATACAGGAAGCATTTAACAGTGCCTTAATGAATCAGCCTGCAATTACCATAGTATTAGTCCACTAGGGATAGGTGTTCACATAGGGAAAGAATACCCACCACATATAGACGTTGTATATAAGGGGTTCCTCCACACCTGCATGTGCTATGTGCACCCACCAACATCTACCCCACAACCAAAATAATTACATCAATACATACTGTCATACCATAACCAATTATTCAACTACTGTACAACATCTGCTGAAACCTTACCATACCTGGACACAGATACACTAACATGGCCCTATGTAAAATAGTTGCTGTTATACAATTGAACAACTGCTGATGTAACAGGGTTTGTATGAACTAATCCCGTTTCAGTGGGTTAAAAGGTTCGTACACCAGGAAGTGTTACTGACTACTGATTATCAGCACAGTATGATACATAGTAACACCAAACTAAATATGTCTGGTAAGCACACTGTAAACCCCCTAACATTATATGCATAGCTATGCAGCCTTGAGCTGGTCAAACAATCTGGCCAGACTGAAACATATGCAGAAGTATTAGGTACAGACAAACCCTGCACAAGTAGCAATGTTCAAAAATATAACAGCAGTATTCACATTTAGACCAAATCCTCTAGGCATTACACACACTATATTACTGTTTGTTTCCATACAGCTATTGCAATAGATTCCAAACAACACTTCCAGGCTGTCTTCCTCACAAGTAAGGCAAAGGGACAACGCCCAAGTGGAGTACTCA